>NC_140166.1:89335442-89442942 GCF_963971535.1 Notolepis coatsorum
CATTTTCAATTCATATAGACATTTATGACATACACAACTATACATGACATTTATGGCATAGGGACATATAGGTATTTAGTACTGATACATTTGTGACATAAACGGTATTCAAATATACAGTACTGTTACCCTAGATCCTGACAGAGTATATACATATGATGGGGAGGGGACTGTACATTAGGAGGGGTGTGGGTGGGTGGGAGAGAAATATACATACGGCAGGGAGGAATATATACATGCGGTGGGGAGGAGACTGTCTATTAGGAGGTGGTGGGGGTTTTGGGCATTTACGGTGGCCAGTTTCGAATTGCAGCCTCCCGTAGGTGTTGCTCTTTAAGAGCGGTTTTGAATGTGGGTAGGGATTCACATTCCTTTACAGCTTTGGGTAGGGTGTTCCACATTGATGTGGCATAATTGCGAAACGTGTTTAGTCCCTTGTTTGAGCCGAATCTGGGTTTAACATGATTTGTTTGAGCTTCCTCTGGTGTAGTGGTTGTGGTACTCACTGACCTTTGGGAAGTATTTTGACATGTACATGGGTACCTTAGTCGTATAGTGTATCTTGTAGACCAGGCCCATTGCAAGTTGCTGTACTCTGTCGTCTACTCTAAGCCATCCTAGGTTGTCAAAGTGGGCAGGGTGAGGTGGGTTCTGGGGGTAAGGTCAAGTAGTAGTCTGACCAGTTTGTTTTGTGATGTTTGTAATCTTGTTTTAAGCGCTTTTTGAGGTGCTTTGGTACCATGAGGTGCACGCATAGTCGTAGTACCCCACTTGAATGAGTGCTCCTGCCAGAGTCTTCAGGGTATTCTTGTAGTAGTGGTTGACTTTTTTTATTACATTGAATGCCATTTTGTCACAGGAAATATTTGCCTCTAGGATGGACCCAGGTAGGTAATTTCGTCTTTCCTTGTGACAATATTGTCACCCACTGTAACTGAGAAGCCGTCGGTCTTGCTGAGTTTGTTATTTTGAGCCGAAGAGAGAATGGACTCTGTTTTGCCCATGTGTAATGATAGTTTGTTATCAGCGAGCCATATGCAGATTTTGCCTAGTTCCTAGCTGAGGGGTTTTTTTTCAACTTGCAACTTGTTCTTGTCAGAGACCAGCAGGGATGAGTCGTCCGCAAACAGGAACAAGTTGCCAGTCACAGGCTGACGACATGTCATTTGCATAAATTAGGAAGAGTAGCGGTCCTAGTATGCTTCCTTGTGGAACACCACAGCTCACTGTGAGGGGGGGGGGGGGATAGAGTACCGTTTACCTCTACCATCTGTTCCCTCCCCCTCCAGGTAGGATTGCATCCAGCTCACTGATAATAAACTATCAAAACCAATTGCTTTTAGCTTGTCAATCAGAATGGAGTGATTGACAGTGTCGAAGGCCTTTTGTAGGTCCAGCATGACCATGCCGCAGTATTTGCCCGCGTCCACCTCTTGTTTGATGTGGTCGTTCAAATAGAGGAGGCATGTGTCAGTGGAGTGGGACGTTCTGAAGCCAGATTGGAATTCGTAGATTAGATTTTTTTCCGCCAGGTACTTTTCGACCTTGTTCGTAGACTATTTTCTCCATGACTTTCGAGATGGAGGTAAGAATAGAAACAGGGCAGTAGTTGCCTGGGTCTAATTTGCTGCCCTTTTTGTGCAGAGTGGTCACTCTCGCAATTTTGAAGTCCTTGGGGACGTGTCCCTGTTTTATAAAGAGGTTTATTATGTGTGTGATGACTGGGGTGATGGCGGCTGCTCAGTCTCTGAGGAATTTGGAGGGGATGTTGTCATGGCCAGTGGCCTTGTTAGGTTGGAGGGAGCGCTCAATTTTTTTAGTACCTCATCGGTTGTTACTAGAGATGTTCCCGATACCATTTTTTCCTTTCCGATCCGAATTCCGATACCTAAGCTTTGGGTATCGGCCGATACCGATACTTATCTGATACCAGTGCATACATTAAAACAATTAAAAAATATTATATAAATTATAAAACGTTTTTTTTTTTTTTTTTTTTAATACAGCTACTGTTTTATATATACTGTTTTTTAGTAATAACTATAAAAGTAATGGTATTTATTCAACAACAGGTGATTGTATAGATTAGTATTAGTATCAGTAATTGATGAAAACTATCTCAATGAGTTCACCCACGGAAAGGTTGTTGGCACATTAGTTCCACACGGACATTATTCGTTGCTGCACTTGCTTCCACAAGAAGGCTCCGTTTAGTACCAGAGGCTCTGTTGTTGTGATTTTTTGCACAATAAATATTCAACATCTCTTTTGAGACTCCGCCTCAGACTCTTATCATTTGGCACTAAAAGCTAAACATTGTCGCCGATATGGCTGTCCGCAACATGTCATTAATTGTGTACGCGACGTGCAATTGTGTGCAATGACAATGACGTTACCATTACGATATTGATGACCCGTAACTGGCTGCGCTAAGCCACCGACAGCAAAACAGTGCCAAGTTCAAGTTTCAAGTTCTTTAATAGTTGTCATACAGAAGTACAGAATACTTTTATACAAAATGCTTCTTGCTGTTACGCGTCCCAGAGACTGTGCAAAGACAAGATAAGATAACCAGGGATCTCAGGTAGGCAGCGGTTTATTACACATGGCGCAGCATGTTAACTTGAAGGTCTTTCGGCTGTTCGCGGCCCCGCACAGCGAACGCGAAGAGACCCAAGCGCCCGACGACGACGGCCAAGCAGCCTCTCCGCTCCTCTCCTCTCCTCTCCTCTCCTCTCCTCTCCTCTCTCCTCTCCTCTCTCTCCTCTCTCACTCCTCTCCGTCTCCTCTCTCACTCTCTCCTCTCTCTCTCTCTCTCTCTCTCTCCTCTCTCTCTCACCTCTCTCTCTCTCTCTCTCTCTCCCTCTCTCTCTCCTCTCCTCTCTCTTCTCTCCTCTCTCTCTCTCTCTCTCTCTCTCTCTCTCTCTCTCTCTCTCTCTCTCTCTCTCTCTCTCTCTCTCTCACTCTCCTCTCCCCCTCTCTCTCTCTCCTCTCTCTCTCTCTCTCTCTCTCTCTCTCTCTCTCTCTCTCCTCTCTCTCTCTCTCTCTCTCTCTCCTCTCCTCTCTCTCTCTCTCTCTGGCCTTCCTCTGGTGGAGGGATTGGAGGAGGTGTGCCTCAGTTAAACCTTGCAACGACTGAGCTGTGTTCTGGTCATGTGACACTACACATATTTAATTGAGACCCTTTATTATTTCAATTTAGCTGGAAATACATTAATACATCATTCAGTAACATTTTCAGAGCCGTATAACAAAAACATTATTACGGTCACCATTGTGACCAGTGGGATTCTTTTTACTCAAAATGTGAGTATTACCAAGTCACCTTGTGCTCTTAAAACAATGACAATAAACATAGTTTTATTGGGTTGAAATAATCTGGTTGTGTACTTATTTTTTCTGTTAACTTATTATGTATTGAAAACTGAAAACCAAACAAAATGTGCTATATATAGCCTACCGTCTGCGTCGAATATGAAATAAAGGCATCTTAATGATACATTTTTTCTTAAAAAAAAACAAGCTCAATCAAAGATTCTACATGATCCAAAATAGTGAAGAAAATGACTTTAGGAAGAACAAAGGCAGAGGCTCTGGTCCTTGCTCCAAAGGCAGTGGGTGATGTTCTCAAGGCCTTAACATCAGACAAACCCCTCCCATTCTCCATACAGATGGATGCATCTAACCTAACCCTAACCCTAAAACCGAAATAAAGTAAAAAATTAAATAGTTACAAAATCTGCAAATTTTTGCCCTAAAAACGGGCAAAATCGGCAAAAAAAACAAGTTGAATGAATGAAAACTTTATTTAACAGATTGCAGAATGGGTACAATACAGTACGGCTCAATACACACAATTGTTAAGGGGATGCAGACCTGAGAAAGACGTTTGTCTTGTTTACATCAGGGTCCCCCATTTTCAATTCATATAGACATTTATGACATACACAACATACATGACATTTATGGCATAGGGACATATAGGTATTTAGTACTGATACATTTGTGACATAAACGGTATTCAAATATACAGTACTGTTACCCCTAGATCCTGACAGAGTATATACATATGATGGGGAGGGGACTGTACATTAGGAGGGGGTGGGTGGGTGGGAGAGAAATATACATACGGCAGGGAGGGAATATATACATGCGGTGGGGAGGAGACTGTCTATTAGGAGGTGGTGGGGGTTTTGGGCATTTACGGTGGCCAGTTTCGAATTGCAGCCTCCCGTAGGTGCTCTTTAAGAGCGGTTTGAATGTGGGTAGGGATTCACATTCCTTTACAGCTTTGGGTAGGGTGTTCCACATTGATGTGGCATAATTGCGAAACGTGTTTAGTCTCTTGTTTGAGGCGAATCTGGGTTTAACATGATTTGTTGAGCTTCCTCTGGTGTAGTGGTTGTGGTATTCACTGACCTTTGGGAAGTATTTTGACATGTACATGGGTACCTTAGTCGTATAGTGTATCTTGTAGACAGGCCCATTGCAAGTTGCTGTACTCTGTCGTCTACTCTAAGCCATCCTAGGTTGTCAAAGTGGGCAGGGGTGAGGTGGGTTCTGGGGGTAAGGTCAAGTAGTAGTCTGACCAGTTTGTTTTGTGATGTTTGTAATCTTGTTTTAAGCGCTTTTGAGGTGCTTTGGTACCATGAGGTGCACGCATAGTCGTAGTACCCTTGAATGAGTGCTCCTGCCAGAGTCTTCAGGGTATTCTTGTAGTTGGTTGACTTTTTTTATTACATTGACTGCCATTTTGTCACAGGAAATATTTGCCTCTAGGATGGAACCCAGGTAGGTAATTTCGTCTTTCCTTGTGACAATATTGTCACCCACTGTAACTGAGAAGCCGTCGGTCTTGCTGAGTTTGTTATTTGAGCCGAAGAGAATGGACTCTGTTTTGCCCATGTGTAATGATAGTTTGTTATCAGCGAGCCATATGCAGATTTTGCCTAGTTCCGAGCTGAGGGTTTTTTCAACTTGCAACTTGTTCTTGTCAGAGACCAGCAGGGCTGAGTCGTCCGCAAACAGGAACAAGTTGCAGTCACAGGCTGACGACATGTCATTTGCATAAATTAGGAAGAGTAGCGGTCCTAGTATGCTTCCTTGTGGAACACCACAGCTCACTGTGAGGGGGGGGGGGGATAGAGTACCGTTTACCTCTACCATCTGTTCCCTCCCCTCCAGGTAGGATTGCATCCAGCTCACTGATAAACTATCAAAACCAATTGCTTTTAGCTTGTCAATCAGAATGGAGTGATTGACAGTGTCGAAGGCCTTTTGTAGGTCCAGCATGACCATGCCGCAGTATTTGCCCGCGTCCACCTCTTGTTTGATGTGGTCGTTCAAATAGAGGAGGCATGTGTCAGTGGAGTGGGACGTTCTGAAGCCAGATTGGAATTCGTAGATTAGATTTTTTTCCGCCAGGTACTTTTCGACCTGTTCGTAGACTATTTTCTCCATGACTTTCGAGATGGAGGTAAGAATAGAAACAGGGCAGTAGTTGCCTGGGTCTAATTTGCTGCCCTTTTTGTGCAGAGTGGTCACTCTCGCAATTTTGAAGTCCTTGGGGACGTGTCCCTGTTTTATAAAGAGGTTTATTATGTGTGTGATGACTGGGGTGATGGCGGCTGCTGAGTCTCTGAGGAATTTGGAGGGGATGTTGTCATGGCCAGTGGCCTTGTTAGGTTGGAGGGCGCTCAATTTTTTTAGTACCTCATCGGTTGTTAGTTTACCATTTCAAGTTTGAAGTCGTCTTTGTGGACCCCTAGGTTTTTGTAGTATGCTACTATGTGTTCTACCCCATAATGCCCTGAGTGGGAGGGTCGTTTGTTTTGTGAAGAAGATGTTTAAAGGGGCTATGTACTATAAATGTCATTTTTCAGTCTCTAGCATTGTATTATAGTAATAGGAGTTCGTATCAATGTGTTTTAGTGTCTAAATACCATATTGGCGGATTGCTCTGTTTCAGCTGAGCCCCTTTCCTCCTCCAGTAAATCAGGCCATTTTGATTTGAACGGCCGATATACGTCATACGGCCGCTGAGTGATGCGATTGGCTCTGTGGTTGGAGCTAATGCCCGCCCCCATTCTACCTAGACTAGACAGCGAGTGGAGGAAGCCACTTCCTCAGCTGCGAGGCGGAGTGGGGCCTGTGCGCTCTGGAGGGAGAGAAAGGAAGAGAGAGGGAGAGAGAGATGGAGAGAGAGGGGGCACTTGGGGGGGGGGGGGGTACCTGCCGGCCGCGCGCCACACACCCGCAAACGGGAGATTGAAAGAAAGAAGAAAAAAAAAACCACAAGCTGCCGGGAACTCTCATCACCGAGGGCCGAGAGGGAGAGAAAGGAAGAGAGAGGGAGGGAGGGAGAGAGGGGGCCTTGTCATTAACGGCCTGTCTTTTTTCTCTCTCTCTCTCTCTCTCTCTCTCTCTCTCTCTCTCTCTCTCTCTCTCTCTCTCGGCCCTCGGTGATGAGAGTTTGCGGCAGCTTGTGGTTTTTTTTTTCATAACAGCCTGATTTCTTGAGGCTGAAAAATTATGGTTTTGAGTACTTGATTAGAAATATAAAACAATGCATTTTAAAAAAAGAAAAACTTACAAATGTCTTCAATAGACTAATTGGAATTGTGTAAAGTTGCCCAAATAGTGCTAGGAATAGCAGTACATAGCCCCTTTAAGTAATTGGCTACATCCAGCTTGTCTGTGATGAGCGTGTTGTCCGTCTTTATGTTTATGTTTGAGAATCTGGTTTTAAATTTTTTACTGCAGCCTAGTTGATTATTGAGTAATTTCCAAAGTTCACAGGGTTTGTTTTTGTTTTCCTCAGTTTTGTCGTTGATGAAATTTCTTTTTGCGGTTTTGATCATGGTGTTTACGTCATTTCTTAAGTCTGTTTCTTTGAATTTTTTGTTCAACCACGTGGGCTTGGAGTTCACTGTTTGAGCTTTTGGAAAGCTTTGTCTGTTATGAAGTTCAGAGCAGATCAGGGCTGCAGATCTCATGACAAGTTTGGGGGGGACGCAGAGTAGGGGGGTCCGGGGGCATTGTCCACTGGTAGAACATTTTAATGATTTTAATATGCAAATGAGGCTTTTAGGAGTATTTCGAAACTAGAATTACAGAGTGGGAGTAGATACACTACTCTTGATAGCACATATTATTGGGGGGGGACAATTCATATTTTTCTGATGATTAGCTGACACAAATGCTAGCCTGGTTAAAGACATCCAAGTCCTCATGGTTTAGCTAGCTACGTTAACTATTGATAGATAACTTATTACAATATGATATTGTAAGGAAGGGGCAGGACCACATAAGCTTTGCTTCTTTCTGTCCCTTCTCGAACAAAACCATTTGTCTTGAGCTATGTTGATTATTGCTTCCATAGGAAGATATATTTAATTTAATTTGTATTTTATTTCGTTTTAGTATTTTTTGTTATTACAAATGTGTGTGTTTATGGTTGAAAATGTTTGAGATAAATAAAGATCAAATCAAATCTAACTGATGAAGTGATCCCTCTTCTAACAAGAGAGAAAAACGTAGCTTAGCTTTAAACTCATTCATTGCTTATGTCTAGAGATTCCACCTTTGATAACTAAAGTAATGATCGTGCACTTGACGTACCTGTTATATTATATTTAGCCTTTTTAAACAAGTCCCTTATATCGCGCTTTCCTCCTGGTCGTTTGGCCATTACGATATTGATGACCGTAACTGGCTGCGCTAAGCCACCGACAGCTGTCACAAGACGCGCACTGACAGTATGGCCAGTACCGCGGGAATTTTTATGAAACATTCTGATATTTTCGCGGGTCTTGTGCAGTGGTCTCGTGCCACTGTGCCACTGTCAATCAAGCGACCGACAGTGGCACGAGATGCGCACAGTTTGACAGTGATACAGGGCTGTACGCTAAGCTTTTTCACTAGGGGCACAGGGGCACTAGGGGCACTTTTTTAAATAACAAATTTTTGTATTATAGTGCAAAAAGATATGTTCCTCCTGCCTCATTACTGTGGTCATTTTATTTAATATTTAAGTGCTTTTGTTTTCAGGTTTGTATCTTTTATAATGAACCAACAGCTGCAAACATTTCTTCTTTCATCGATAACAGTGTATTATAACAGTGTTCATAGTCAGTATCTGCTGCTCTGCTGTTGATTGCAATAACTGGAATGGATTATCAAAAAACACTCAAACAACGCTCTCTTGTGGCTTTTCCTGTGGTTTATTAAAGCAAAACACACCACAGTCTAGGGCTGGGCGATATGGCCTAAATATGATATCACGATATTTTCTGACCTTTCGGTGATACACGATACACATCACAATGTTTTTCCTTTTTCCCCCAAACAATTATTTATGAGGCTTACCAAGACAGTATTTGAGTTTGCAAGCTAACATTAAAGACAAAAGACCCATGCATTTAGCATTTTTATATTATATATTAGATTTAGATGATTGGATTATTAGATTATATATTATTGCATATATTTAGCGTTTTAGCATTTCGTTTTTTTAGATTATATATTAGATTAGATTTAGATTATATATATTGTAACTATTTAATGTAGGGCAAATATAACTGAGAGGGCATAGTACTTATCGTATTAAAAAACATAGCAGTCATTAGCAAAACATGAAAATGTCAAACCACATTGTCAGAATTGTAATGTGTATTGTTTACTGAAACATTTGACTGTTTAAAAATAAATGAACATGACTAATTTATTTTCTTTAATTGTTACATTAGATATAAATACTGATATTTTTTATGTAAATCTACAAACTAGTAGTTTATAACTGGTAATGGAATGCTTTTGCATAAATTTATATGAACTATTCCACTTACCAATGGCCAGGTGAATGAAGCCTGTGCCCAAACACTGGAGTCGAGTCCACTTGTTCAAAGCCAAGGCTGTGTTTTCCACGGTTGTCAATTGAACCATGTCCTTTCCTATGGCTATGAGGAACATTACCGCATCTGTGAGCTCCCCCCATCGCTTGCTCTTGGCTAGGTATCCCTTGCAAAATATATCTTGTATCTCAATGGGACTTCCTGGTTAAATAAAGGTAAAAAAAATTAAATAATTTGCCATGGCACTGCCATGTTGCCACTGACAACATCTGGTTTCTTTGTTAGTGGGAAGACGGGCATTGCAAGCTATTCACCAGTGTATTGTAATAGTGCTTACCGCAGGCGGATCATGTGGTCCTTGCGTGTTGGTGACCCCTGCCCTAGACTATCTGACCTTATAATAAACACTGTTGGGACTAGCTGACTTGATAATAAACACTGCTAGGACTATCTGACTCTTAACTCTTTCTGTGCCAAAAACATAATATCTCGTGTTTCGCCGCCAGCGCGAAAAGCTTAATATCTCCTTTTGAGATCCTTTGATCTTTTCCCTTTGATCCCCGTTCTAAATACTCAGCCGGAGCTCGCTAGGTCTCCCTGGCACATCTGCCTACGTTGGAATTGCAATGACGATCAAATCTCGCCAGGTGGCAGTATCGCCTACCTTTTGAACTGGGGATATCACTTGTCTTCCAGTACTGACTTACCTCCGGCTGTTTCCGCCTAGGAGTGGATCACAACATCGGTGGATCACAACATCGGTGGAAGATTTGGTGCCTCAGAGCTATTATTTCCCGTATGGTAGCCATGCCCAATAAATATACACAAGTAATTGCGATCGCCATGGGATCGACTGGGATTTATTCATTTTGGAGTACTTTCTGACTGAGGTAAGGTCTATTTTAGGTAACCTGCTGGTATTTTTTTTACGTAAAACATGCTTCTATACCGATCGCAGTTTCTAGTTAAAAACGACCCCCCCCCCCACCGCCCCCCCCACCGCCCCCCCCCCCCCCCCCCCCCGTTGATGATTTTGTGAAGACACATATGTATATGGTATATACCTTTTTGATTTGGAAGTATTTGGCGTTTCAGGCGAGCAACCAGAATGATTTGGGCATAATTCATATAACGCGTCTGTTATGGTTTGTAACCGACCCCAATCGCACAACACAAGACAGGTATGAGAGTAAGCCAAAACAGGGCAAATCTTTATTATAGAACAAAAGGCGGAACAGTCCCTTTATGGGAGAACACAAAAACACTAGAGTCAAGGAAAACTGGAAAATGCGGCACTGTGCCTTTAAGAGGCGAACAGGCTAAGGGACAGGGCCAGGGCTAAATGTCAAGGACCAGGACCAGGGGCACGGGAGAGGGGAACAGGGGAGAACACAAAACACTAGAGTCAAGGAAAACTGGAAAATGCGGCACTGTGCCTTTAAGAGGCGAGCAGGCTAAGGGACTAGGGCTAAAGGACAGGGCCGGGGCTAAATGTCAAGGACCAGGACCAGGGGCACTGGAGAGGGGAACAGGGGAGAACACAAAACACTAGAGTCAAGGAAAACTGGAAAATGCGGCACTGTGCCTTTAAGAGGCGAACAGGCTAAGGGACTAGGGCTAAAGGACAGGGCCAGGGCTAAATGTCAAGGACTAGGACCAGGGGCACTGGAGAGGGGAACAGGGGAGAACACAAAACACTAGAGTCAAGGAAATAAGGAAAATGCGGCACTGTGCCTTTAAGAGGCGAACAGGCTAAGGGACAGGGCTAAGTGTCAGGGACAAAGGCTAAGGGCCAGGGCTACGGGCCAGGGCTGCTTACAGGGATGAGGACAGGGTTCCGACGGCGGAGGCCTGGCAAGGGGACAGGGGCCCGACGGCGGGGGCCGGGCACGGAGACAGGGGCCCGACAGCGGAGGCCGGGCACGGAGGCAGGGGCCCGACGGCGGAGGCCTGTCACGGGGACAGGGGCCCGACGGCGGAGGCCTGGTACGGAGACAGGGGCCCGACAGCGGGGGCCGGGCACGGAGACAGGGGCCCGACGGCGGAGGCCTGTCACAGGGACAGGGGCCCGACGGCGGAGGCCTGGTACGGAGACAGGGGAGGCCGGGGGGAAGAGGCGCCATCCTCCCGTGGAAATAGGGAGCAATGGCGCGCCGGCTTGACGTCTGGAGTGGGAACACTGGCAACCTCCCGTAGAGAATTAGAGAGCGAAGGTGGTGTCCCACTCCAGGCACGGAGATCCTCTTCCTCCTCCTCGGGGGGGCCGGGCACGGAGACTTGACTTGACTTGACTTGAGACAGGGGCCCGACAGCGGAGGCCGGGGGGAAGAGGCGCCATCCTCCCGTGGAAATAGGGAGCGATGACGCGCCGGCTTGACGTCTGGAGTGGGAACACTGGCAACCTCCCGTAGAGAATTAGAGAGCGAAGGCGGTGTCCCACTCCAGGCACGGAGATCCTCTTCCTCCTCCTCGGGGGGGGCCGGGCACGGAGACTTGACTTGACTTGACTTGGTACAGGGGCCCGACAGCGGAGGCCGGGGGGAAGAGGCGCCATCCTCCCGTGGAAATAGGGAGCGATGACGCGCCGGCTTGACGTCTGGAGTGGGAACACTGGCAACCTCCCGTAGAGAATTAGAGAGCGAAGGCGGTGTCCCACTCCAGGCACGGAGATCCTCTTCCTCCTCCTCGGGGGGGCCGGGCAACGCAGATCAAAGGGGTCCCAGGGGACCGGGGCGAAGAGACGCCATCCTCCCGTGGAAATAGGGAGCGATGCGCGCCGTCTTGACGTCTGGAGTGGGAACACCACTCCAGGCTTGGCACGGAGATCCTCCTCAGATGCTGCAGACGGGCAGCGCAGAACACAGGGGTCCCAGGGGACCGGGGCGAAGAGATGCCATCCTCCAGTGGAAAATAGGGAGCGATGACGCGCCGGCTTGACGTCTGGAGTGGGAACACTGGAAAACCTCCCGTAGAGAATTAGAGAGCGAAGACGGTGTCCCACTCCAGACAAACGGCGACAGGTGGTGATGGCTGGCACGTCGTCTCACGCCGGAGACGCGGCAGGTGATGGTAACGTACAGGATGGTAACGTACAGAACTCCATAAACACAGAGTGAACACAGATACAGAACGACCCGACCAGGACTGGAAGGGAGGTCCAGGTATATAAAGCCCTCTGGGGCGCTAATCATAAACTATGACAGCTGCGTGAAGGTAGTCCAAGGGTGGGGGCTGGTGAAGAGTAGAGGAGAGTAAATCATCGCAAGGGTGGGGGCTGGTGAGGGAGAGTAGACAGGGAAAAGTTCAGGGAACAGGCGAATCCTCACAGCGTCATATCTTGCGATCTATGAAAAAAGACTGGATTATTTAGGAAAGGGGCGATGTTTAGCGTGTAATAGTGCACAAACTACAGTATGTAGAAATTAACTGGTTAGTCACTCTTGGACTATAAACAATGCCTGTCAAATGAGCCATACTATTGTCTCCATAGCTATAATACAGAACACACGATGGAACCGCAAACTTTGCAAAAATGGTCAATAACGCTGGCACCATTCAGTAAAGATGAGAAAAGAGCGTGGCAGTCAATGAGTTAATAATAAACACTGCATGGACTCTGGTGCAATGTGTTACTATGGTTTGGACCATGTATACCATCATCATTATTACTACTGATTGAATCCTGCCACCCTCTACTGTTATACAGTATGTTCTAGTATAGAACTGTATTTACTCAATCCATACTGTACGTATCTGCTGCCTACACTGCCTTTCCTTCACCACATTCATGACCACATTCATTGTGCCACCATGTCAAACCATGTAGCACTGTATGATGGCACTGTGTAATAATAGCCTTGTGTAATAAAACTGTACACATTGCATATTCATCTATTCATATCTATATCTGTCGATGTATGCCGATGTACGTATCTGTATGTATATGCATGCTGTGCACATACAATCATCTGTGCACTTTACACATGTATGTAGACTGTTCACTATGCACATACATTTACTAATATTTATTTAGTTATTAAGTAGGCTACTGCTACAGCTAATGCATTTTGTTCTTATTTTCTACTTATACTTGTGCTGTACAATGATAATAAATTGAATCCAATCCAAATCCAATGATGGGTTTTCAATACAACAACATCCACAACCAACTACTCAGAAGTGCTGCCAGCTGAAAAGGAGGTATGCAATGGACAGAACGCCTACGTTCCTCTATAATCATGCACATGGTAAATGGACTGCATTTATATAACTGCTTTTATCCAAAGCACTTTACAACGTATGCATCACATTCACTCACACATTCACACTGTTATGGTTTGTAACCGACCCCAATCGCACAACACAAGACAGGTATGAGAGTAAGCCAAAACAGGGCATTTATTCATTACATAACAAAAGGCGGCACTGTCCCTTTAAGGGAGAACACAAAAACACTGGAGTCAAAGAATATAGGGAAAATGTGGCACTGTGCCTTTAAGAGGCGAGCAGGCTAAGAGGCTAAGGCTAAGGGACAGGGCCAGGGCAAAAAGTCAAGGACCAGGACCAGGGGGCACTGGAGAGGGGGACAGGGACAGAGGCCCGGAGAGGCGGGCTGGAGACAGGGACAGAGAACAGGGTTAAGGAAAATAAGAACAAAATGCATACTTACCAACTGTCCGTCTGCAACACTACTATCACCAACATCTAAGAAGGGAGATCCCCCCTTGAATGGCCCTTCTAAGGTTTCTCTCCTCCACACCGCCTGTGGAGCTTTTTTCCCTATTGTTAGGTTTTAGTGAGTTTTTCCTTACCTTCGCGTGGGGTATGTCTGGGAGTGCTTGCATTCTTTCATTTATTTGCATTCATCTAAAAAATGTTTGGACCCTATTGTGTTCTTGTTCTGTTCTTGACTTATTGTTATGTTGTCTTCTTGACTTGTTTAAAGAAGACCTGTACGGCCCATGGGGACATTAACGTGTGTTGTCGGGCCCTATAAATAAATTTGATTTGATTTGATTTGATTTAAGGCCTTGGACAGGGCGAGGGCCAGAGCTGCTTACAGGGATGGCAGGGTTCCGACGGCGGAGGTCTGGCACGGAGATCCTCCTCGGAAGCTGCAGACGGGCAGCGCAGAACACCGGGGTCCCAGAGGACCGGGGCGAAGAGACGCATCCTCCCGTGGAATAGGAAGCGATGCGTGCCGGCTTGACGTCTGGTCTGGAGTGGGAGCGCGCCGGCTTGACGTCTGGAGTGGGAACACCACTCCAGGCCTGGCACGGAGATCCCCCCTCGGATGCTGCAGACGGGCAGCGCAGAACACCGGGGTCCCAGGGGACCGGGGCGAAGAGACGCATCCTCCCGTGGAATAGGAAGCGATGCGCACCGGCTTGACGTCTGGAGTGGGAGCGCGCCGGCTTGACGTCTGGAGTGGGAACACCACTCCAGGCCTGGCACGGAGATCCCCCCTCGGATGCTGCAGACTGGCAGCGCAGAACACCGGGGTCCCAGGGGACCGGGGCGAAGAGACGCATCCTCCCGTGGAATAGGAAGCGATGCGCGCCGGCTTGACGTCTGGAGTGGGAACACTGGAAAACCTCCCGTAGAGGATTAGAGAGCGCAGACGGTGTCCCACTCCAGGCAAACGGCGACAGGTGGTGATGGCTGGCACGTCGTCTCACGCCGGAGACGCGGCAGGTGATGGTAACGTCCAGGACTCCATGAACACTGAACACAGATAAAGATACAGAGTCCAGAACACCGAACCAGCATACAGAACGACCCGACAAGGACTGGAGGGGAGGTCCAGGTATTTAAAGCCCTCTGGGGCGCTAATCATAACTTATGACAGCTGTGAAAGGTAGTCCAAGGGTGGGGGCTGTTGAAGAGCAGAGGAGAGTAAAACATCGCAAGGGTGGGGGCTGTTGAGGAGAGTAGACAGAGAAAGTCCAAAGGTGGGGGCTGGTGAGGTGAGGAGACAGGGAATTAAAGGTCCAGGGAACAGGCGAAACCTCACAGTACCCCCCCCTCCACGGGAGCCACCGGGTGACCCAAAAAATCAGACAGCGGGGCAGGGGACATGACAAAGCAACAAACAAAAAAAATTGGGCCATGCTAGCAGGGGAAGCTACACCTAAAGTGGGGCTAGCAGAGGGACAGGGTAGCTGCCAGGGCACTGCTAGCTACAGGGCCTATGCTAGCTGTACTGCTACATTAACATAGAGGCTGCGCTAGCTGCCGGAGCTAGGCTAGCAGACAGGGCTGGACCAGCATGAGAGAACAAGCTAGCTGGAAGGACAGTCCTAGCTGTGGGGAAACTGACCTTGCTAGCTGAAGGGGCAGTCCTAGCAGTGGGGAGACTGACCTTGCTAGCTGAAGAGGCAGTCCTAGCAGTGGGGAGAACAGGGTAGCTAACAGGGGAGCTAACGAGGCTAACAGGGAAGCTAACAGGGGAGTCAACAGGGGAACTAACAGGGGAAACTAAACAGGGAAGCTAACAGGGGAACAAAAAAGGGCAAACTCACATACACTGTCTGTGCTGGCTGGGGTCGTCGACGGGTCGGGTCGTACTGTTATGGTTTGTAACCGACCCCAATCGCACAACACAAGACAGGTATGAGAGTAAGCCAAAACAGGGCATTTATTCATTACATAACAAAAGGCGGCACTGTCCCTTTAAGGGAGAACACAAAAACACTGGAGTCAAAGAATATAGGGAAAATGCGGCACTGTTGCTTTAAGAGGCGAGCAGGCTAAGGGGCTAAGGCTAAGGGACAGGGCCAGGGCAAAAAGTCAAGGACCAGGACCAGGGGGCACTGGAGAGGGGGACAGGGACAGAGGCCCGGAGAGGCGGGCTGGAGACAGGGACAGAGAACAGGGTTAAGGCCTTGGACAGGGCGAGGGCCAGAGCTGCTTACAGGGATGGCAGGGTTCCGACGGCGGAGACCTGGCACGGAGATCCTCCTCGGAAGCTGCAGACGGGCAGCGCAGAACACCGGGGTCCCAGAGGACCGGGGCGAAGAGACGCATCCTCCCGTGGAATAGGAAGCGATGCGCGCCGGCTTGACGTCTGGTCTGGAGTGGGAGCGCGCCGGCTTGACGTCTGGAGTGGGAACACCACTCCAGGCCTGGCACGGAGATCCCCCCTCGGATGCTGCAGATGGGCAGCGCGGAGCACCGGGGTCCCAGGGGACCGGGGCGAAGAGACGCATCCTCCTGTGGAATAGGAAGCGATGCGCACCGGCTTGACGTCTGGAGTGGGAGCGCGCCGGCTTGACGTCTGGAGTGGGAACACCACTCCAGGCCTGGCACGGAGATCCCCCCTCGGATGCTGCAGACTGGCAGCGCAGAACACCGGGGTCCCAGGGGACCGGGGCGAAGAGACGCATCCTCCCGTGGAATAGGAAGCGATGCGCGCCGGCTTGACGTCTGGAGTGGGAACACTGGAAAACCTCCCGTAGAGGATTAGAGAGCGCAGACGGTGTCCCACTCCAGGCAAACGGCGACAGGTGGTGATGGCTGGCACGTCGTCTCACGCCGGAGACGCGGCAGGTGATGGTAATGTCCAGGACTCCATGAACACTGAACACAGATAAAGATACAGAGTCCAGAACACCGAACCAGCATACAGAACGACCCGACAAGGACTGGAGGGGAGGTCCAGGGCCCTCATTCATCAATGTGTGCGTAGAACATGTTCTATTTCCACACGTAAGCACGGAATGTAGAACCAGTGTACGCACAGGGAAGTCGGGATTCATCACACGTGCGTACGCAGGCTCTATGCTCCTCCGTGTTGATGAATACCACTTTGTTCTACCGTCAATGCTCGTGCATGATTATCCATATATGGTCATGAAAGTGAGGAAACACCCCCCATGGGATGTGAAATAATGGACTGACCCGAGCGGAACTCTGAGAAACTCCACGGAGATTGTTCACTGCTGTCGAACCAAGAAGACACTATCGCGTATTATGGGATAAATAAAAGGCGGACTTGTAAACGGTGATGTCAGATATCAACGGCTCCCTAAGACCATTGCTGCAATTCTGCCTGGACAGCTCAAAATACTAATAAAGACCGTTCGTTGACCACTGTTTGGCGTTGGTTGTGTGTCATTATAACCGTGCTGTAATATGAATGCCTTTATTAGTTGTGTTCGATTGGCTATATGATTTTTAGAGGCATCTATTTTGTTGTCGGCTAATAAAGACCGCGCTGGAATATGACTGCCTTTTCCCGTGTTGTTTGATTAATACCCAGGGATTAAAGTTCTCCTCAATTTTATTCAAAATCACGATGGATCTCCCGTCAATTTTCTACCTGCTGCATATGATTTCTAGAGGCATACTACAATCTATTTTGATGTCAGTATTGGGTAGCCTATATAAACAATAATACGAGAGCATATACAAGAACAATGAATCTCACTGCATGTATGATGTAGCCTGCCTTTCAATACATGAACTTGAATTCCATCATGTTTGTGTGCGGGACTCACAAGGCTGTTGTCACAATGGGTGGTACCGGTACAGTAATAATAACAGTCCACACAATATCACGATCCATGCCATAGCCTATGTTCTATTAGGACATGATCTGTGACGACAAATGTTCTAGAATGTTTGATTAAGATATCATACTCTGACAGCATGCCTATGATCAACAAAAACGCGAACTTGAATCCCATCATATACATAGTCTGTCCACTATCTGGTGTCATTGCAATGCGTTTTCTATTCTTTCTTATACAGTAAAAAGGGGGAAGAACACTATATTCATATGACTTGTATTCTGCTTACAGCTTCGAAATTCCACTTGTTTCGTTTAACGTAAAGCCTTTTAAATATAATCAAAACGTTCCCGTGTTTCGGCGGTCTGTGCGCAAAATAATAACGAGTTGAGCTTTATGATTTATGATGAATTGAAAATGGGGGACCCTGATGTAAACAAGATGAAAGTCTTTCTCTGGTCTGCATCCCCTTAACAATTGTATGTACTGAGCTGTACTGTACTGTACCCATTCTGCAATCTGTTAATAAACTTTTCAATCAATCAATCAATCAAGCTACGCGGAGCGCAGTCAGTCAGTAGCCTACACCCCGTATATTCCGATAACGCTATATAAACCATGCTGCATTCATTCTGAGAGAAAGATCTATTATTCCAAATGCTATTTATAGGGTTTTGACCATAATTACACTACTGTTGCTATTTTACAATGAACTATAATGAATTACGGTTCATACAGAACATCCAGTGTTATTATGCACAGAAGCTCATTTCCTTGTTGTAATAATATATTCTACCACTGGGCGCCAGGTACGCATGGTCCGAGCTGTGCGTAAATATAAGCACGATGTCAAGTTCAAGTTGAAATTGATGAATCCCACTCTTTGCTTAGAAATGATCGTACGCACAGGGTAAGCACAAATCTGTGCGTAGAACACGTTGATGAATGAGGGCCCAGGTATTTAAAGCCCTCTGGGGCGCTAATCATAACTTATGACAGCTGTGAAAGGTAGTCCAAGGGTGGGGGCTGGTGAAGAGCAGAGGAGAGTAAAACATCGCAAGGGTGGGGGCTGTTGAGGAGAGTAGACAGGGAAAGTCCAAAGGTGGGGGCTGGTGAGGTGAGGAGACAGGGAATTAAAGGTCCAGGGAACAGGCGAAACCTCACACACACACCGGCAGCGGAGGCCACCATGCCTTAGGTGTTCAAGGTCTTGTTCAAGGTCACTTCGACGTGCTGCTGGGACAAGCTGGAATCCAACCGGGAACCTTGATTACTAGACTGCTCTACCTCCTGAGCCACTGTCACACCACAGATACAAATTACAAAGCCGATTGGAAGGTACTACCGAATTGGTCTGAATATAAGACGACACTGATTATAAAACAACCCCTATTTTCCAAGAAATGTTTTTTTAAATACCTTTTTGAAGACCAATTCTTGTTTTTATAAAGAAAATAATTTCTGTGAATCTCCTGGAAGCGGCCCCTTTGCGAACCGTGGTAAGACTGTTTGCATCTTTAAGGTGGCCTTTTTGGGCTCATCCTCTGGTGCGCTTTGCGGTGTGTTGAGGCAGACTGACCTGTTGCCTAAATCTTAAGTGAGGCGTGATGGACAGATCCTTCCACGCTCTCACTCTCCTTCTCAGTAAGCAGAGCGCAAGTATCCAAGATAATCTGCTGGTGTGTATGTGTAACGGGTGTAAAACTCACTCCCCAGAGGCATACAAACTGAGCGCTTAGAAGGGAATTCCTTTCTTGGCGCAACGGTTTGTGATGTCGCCCGCAGTGCGGACGCCTGGGGTTCGACTCCCACTCAAGGCATGGTCGAATTCGTGGCAGGGGCGAGTTGCCTCTGTTACACTGGTGCCGTGACCCGGATGCCTTGGGTGGTGTGAGTTTAGGGGGGGTGAATGTAACGGGTGTAAAACTCACTCCCCAGAGGCATACAAACTGAGCGCTTAGAAGGGAATTCCTTTCTTGGCGCAACGGTTTGTGGTGTCGCCCGCAGTGCGGACGCCTGGGGTTCGACTCCCACTCAAGGCATGGTCGAATTCGTGGCAGGGGCGAGTTGCCTCTGTTACATATGCGCCTGTATGTGTGTGTTTTTTCTTTCTTTTTTTTCTTCTGCAGTCACTGCAGGCTGAGATACAGAGAGAAAGACATTGACTCGCTTGGGGAGCTCGTTTGGCGTGATCCGTTTCTGTGAATTTTGTATATTGACATTTAAAAGTCTGGACCTCATTTAATTTTTAATTTTTTTTTTAATAACCCTGTCTTATATTCGACACAATACGGTACATGTGATTTTCCTGCGGCTTGGTTCGTGACCCTATTGACTTCCACAAGCAATAAGTGGCTCAGGAGGTAGAGCGTCGTCTGGTAATCGAAGGTTCCTGGTTCGATTCCTGCTCTTCCCGGCAGCGTGTCAAAGTGTAACCCCTAACTGCTCCTGATGAGCAGGTAAGGTTGGCACCTTGCATGGTTTCCTCCACCATGCCATGGCATGTGATTGAATGAGTGCATGTGAGGCATAAGTTGTAAAGCGCTTTGGATAAAAGATATATATATAAATGCAGTCCATTTTACCATTACCATTTACAAGCATCACTCTCAACCTCTAACATACTACTGTATTTGTATGTCAAAAAACCAATACACTGACAGGTACTTTAACAAATCAGATCCTTAAAGCGGGCAGAGTACCTCTTTAAGAACAAAAAGAAAAGAAGAAATAAAGAAATTACCAACAATATTGATGGATAAAAAGATCTTTTGATCCGTGGATGATATCCCACAGTAGTATCCCAGGCTACACAGGGATGTGCTGCGGCGTGCCCTTCATACTTAGCCAGATGAAGACCGTAAGCCAGAGCAGCAGGGAGGACATGGGGAGGATTCTATCAGTGTAAATCCAGCAGCCAACCACACAGAGAGAGGGATATAAAGAGCAGGAGAGGGACCAATTCAGTGGGAGTGCTTTTGTGGTTTTGGCAGAGAAAAGAAGGGGAGGGTCTCTCTATGTGTGTGTTTGTGTGTGTGTGTGTGTGTGTGTGTGTGTGTGTGTGTGTGTGTGTGTGTGTGTGTGTGTGTGTGTGTGTGTGTGTGTGTGTGTGTGTCTGTGTGTGTGTGTGTGTGTATCATCCATTTCCAAGTGAGTGTGTGTGTGTGTGTGTGTGTGTGTGTGTGTGTGTGTGTGTGTGTGTGTAGGTGTGTGTGTGTGTGTGTAAATCATCCATTTTCAAGTGAAGGTGTGTGTGTGTGTGTCCATCATCCATTTTTGGGTGAGTGTGCATGTGTGTGTGCATATTCGCATGCATGCTTGTGTGTGATTGTGCATCCTTGTGTGTGTGTGTGTGTGTGTGTGTGTGTGTCAGAGATGCACGAGTGTGTGTAAATCATCCATTTCCAAGTGTGTGTGTGTGTGTGTGTGTGTGTGTGTGTGTGTGTGTGTGTGTGTGTGTGTGTGTGTGTGTGTGTGTGTGTGTGTGTGTAAATCATCTATTTCCGAGTAAGTGTGCATATTCACATGTGTGTGATTGTGCATCCTTGTATGTGTCTCTGAGGCGTGCGTGTGTTTGTACATCATATATGTCTTTGCTTGCAGGAGCACACAGAGCACAGCTTTGCGAGCCAAGCCTGGGCACTCGTCTTCGCAGCAGTGGAACGATTGGAAATGAATGGTTCCTGAGGTGCTGTGACGGATGGTGTCTGTTAGCGGTGACGGCCGCTCAGAGGATGCCTTGTACCGATGGTGGGGGGGGGCGCTTCCGGAACCCGGCGATCTCCGGAGACAGGACAGGCACAGTCCCCGTTCACCCTCCCGCCCCTCCGAGGCTCTCTCCCTCCGTCCTGGCCTCCTTCCTCCCTCTCTTTCTGTCTCTCCACATATCACTACCGTACCATCTTCTGTCGATGTCAGTAGCCACCTGTACTCTTGTAGATTAGATTAATGTATGTATCTCTGTACATACTATAATTGTGTGCTTTTACTTGTTATCGTCATAATATTCCTATTTACCTTTATCTGTTTCTCATGCCCTTTTAATTTCTGAACGGCACCGTCGACAATGTTCCCTCTTTGAGGATAGTGGTTTTATATAAGGTTTCATATAATAAGGTTTTCTTTCGTTTTATATACGGTTTTATCTTCAAGGTCCAGCATTCACTGCCATACAAAAGGACAGACTCAACTGTTGCATGAAAGAAGTTGAGCTTGATTTGACGGGGGAGGTTGGATTTCCACACACTGGTCATGCCGTTCAGAGCCCTCCACGCAAGCGCCTTCCTCACTTCCTCCGCCTTACTAGTGTCTCACAAAGACAAACAAGTGGTTGAGCAGACACTGAGTGCAGAACTAGAGAAGGTTAGCGACTGGCTAGGCCACAACAAGCTGTCCCTCCACGTGGGGAAGACTGAGTCCATTTTATTCGGGTCAAAGGTCAGGCTCAGAAAATCGCCAGGTTTTAACATTAGAATAGGAGATACTGTTCTCACAGACAAAACATCTGTGAAATATCTTGGTTGCGTCCTGGAAAACAGCTTATCAGGGGAAAGCATGGCTCACCAAGCACTTACAAAGATCAATAATAGGACTAGATGCCTAGCCAGAATCTCTCATTTTTTAGATCAGTCAGCGATGAAGATTCTTGCTGGAGCACTCATACAGTGTCACTATGACTATGCGTGTGGCTCCTGGTACAACAGTGCCCCCAAAAGTCAGAAAATAAAACTACAAACATCACAAAACAAGCTAATCAGGGTAATACTTAGGCTACCTGCCCGAACCCACCTTGACCCATCTCACTTTGAGATCATGAGATGGCTTAAGGTGGAAGACAGAGTAAACCAGATAGGGATGTGCCTAGTTCACAGAATAGTGCACGGGGTAGTGCCAGTGTACTTTAACAACTACTTCAACCAAATCAGAGACATCCATGCATACCAAACTAGGCGCAGCTCAACTGACTTTGTGCCAGTCAGATTCAGGAGCTGTATGGGGAAGGAGTCATTTCTGTATTCAGCAGCTATCTAACAGTCTGCCCAGTGACCTGAAAATCGTAGACAATGCCGTTAGATTCAAGTCCAGCCTGAAGACATGGCTCAAAAGGGACTATACTTGACCTAGACACTTAGCTTAAGGCACCCTTGCATGTTGTATGAGTCTGTTATGTATATAAATGTTAAATGGTATATGTGATGTGTTGTGATGTCACGTTTTGTATGATGCATGTATTAAGGATCACACTCCCCCACCCCCCTACAAGGACCACAATGGAAATAAGCTCTGAGCTTTTTTGTGTTCCATCCTTGGCAGTATATCCTGACTGTGCTCTTCTGTCACATGTTTATTTTTTATATTGTCAAATAAAGTCATTCATTCATTCATTCACTTTAAGGTCTTGCTCGGACGAGTTGACCCACGAGCCCAGGTATTTGAAATCACCGACTTCCTTTAGAGCAGAGCCTCCTGTTGTCCTTAGAGGTGGATAGATTATCTGGTTTTATATAAGGTTTTATCTGGTTTTATATAATGTTTTATCTGGTTTTATATACGGTTTTAAATAAGGCTATCTAGTTTTATAATGTTTTATCTGGTTTTATATAAGGTTTTATATGTTTTATCTGGTTTTATAAAAGATTTTGAATCAGGTTTTATATATGGTTTTAAATAAGGTTGTTTCTGGTTTTATATAAGGCTTTATCTAGTTTTATATAAGGTTTTATCTGGCTTTATATAAGGTTGTATCTGGTTTTATATAAGGTTGTATATGGTTTTGTATATGGTTTTATATAAGGTTTTATCTTACCTTATCCAGCTGCCGTTTTCATCATGGCCTGAATATCCAACTATTGGGCAAATATGTCTCCATGGACCATGTAACTGGTAAACGGACTGCATTCATGTAGCACTTTTATCTGAAACACTTTACAACTTATGCCTCACATTCACACACCGATAGCGGTAGATGCAAGGTGACGACCTGCTCATCGAGTGCAGTTAGGGGTTAAGTGTCTCGCATGGACATGCTGCTCCGCTGACGGGTTCTAAGGCATCTGAGGATTGAGAGAGTTCTCTCGGAAGAAGCAAGAGCGATGGGTAGACAGGAGCACTTTGTTAACATTATCTACTTCTCCGAACAGAGCTCTGGTTTGAGGGTGCAGGTCGGAGAGATGTGAGGCGACCTCTCGTCTCTCACGAGGGACTGGCTCCTTTGCATTGTGTCTCCCAACATCTGTTGTCTGCGTCTGTTGCAGCTGCATCTTGGCTGGCCCAGCATTGCATTATAGGGAGGGAAAGTAAAGTTGTATTTTACCACTATGCCAAGGAGAATTAAGAAGATGAAAAATAACAAGTTTTTATCTGACTCACAAATACTATATAAAGTTTTCACAAATATAGATTTTTGACAAATGAATCCAGCAGATTATTTAAAGGTTAAAGGGCCCTGTAGGACCCCCCCTTGACCCAGGGGGCAAGTGTGTCAAAGTCCTAACTGTTTATTATTAAGGGTCAGACAGTCCTACAGAATCACAGAAAGTAAAACTTCTTGTTTGCAGCGGCCCCCTTTAGTTTTCTTCATGATCCATCGGCAACTATCGACAAATCTTCCGTTCTTTTTCTCTCAACTTGTGTGGCGTCCCTCGCTCAAGGTGTACACCATCTCATTTGCACACACACACACACACACACACACACACACACACACACACACACACACACACACACACACACACACACACACACACACACACACACACACACACACACACACACACACACACGACACACGAGACATGACACGTTTACCTGTCAAAACATTTCTGAGCGGTTCCCAATGAAGCGGAAGCGGCGCTTCACTTGTGGAAAACATCATTTATGTCCCCCTGAGACGGCCATGCAGCTGGCGTCGTGATGCAACATCAGTGCTAAATATCTGCAACGCCGCCTGCTAAATATCTGCTTCACTGGAGGAACCGATGTCACCACCACTACTCCTTAATTGATGTGGTTAAGTATGGCACACCCCCATCTCTGAGCTGTAAATACCTGCCGTAATGTAGTATAAAATTGTGATTCCGGCATCAAGAAGCCGCCGTAATTTGTCAGTTCCGCCGCAGTCTTCTCAGATGCACTGCCATTCGGGGGGCATTTGAATGGAAGATAGGTTGTTTCGTTTGTGTTTTGCATAACAACGTATTACCCTGCAGCAGTGTTAATTTTGGCAGCTATTTTCATTTTAGTTTTAGTCATGTGTCAAGTGCTCCTTTTTCGTTTTCATCATATTTAGTCATCTGCATTTATTTTTCGTTTAGTCAGTTTTAGTCAACTAAATGTCTGAGCATTTTAGTCTTAGTCAGTGTTAGTCTGGATTTTGTCTTTTTTGTTTTTGTCTAGATTTAGTCGCAGAAAACTGATGATTTTTGTCTAGTTTTCGCTAATGAAAAAAAGGCATTTTATATTTTTATATTCTAAATAATGCAATTCTATTTATTAAGTATAGTCTAGCCCAAACCCTATCAGCTGATTCACAATAAGTTCAGTAGAAGGCTAGAAGCATTCCTTGAAATGGTCAATAGATTCAGAAATAGTCAGACATGGAATGGAACATATTCTGATTTAAATAGCTTTTTTTTTTTTTAACCAACAATGGAACATTAGGATAGTGTAAATACACACTACACACTGATTGCAATTCTTACTGGGACCTACTGTACACATTTCACACACGTCACACACACATTCCCTTTTGTCCCTCGAGTCGTACCGTAGATCGCTGACGTCACTTTAAATGGCGGCCCCCATCAGAGCATTCGGCTAATAACATCAGCTAGGCGACCCTGCCACCGCACTTCTATTTGCATAAAGTGTGGTAACAAAATATCACAGCCCCTAAGACTGGGAGCGTTCTAACTCTACTGAGTATGTACCCAACATTATATGAAAAATAAAAAAGTCATTACGACGTTTTAGTGACCTTCAAGCGCTAAAGGGATTCATAACTTATAGCGGGGTCAATCTCAGTGTTAGTACTCATCTGTTTCTTTTCTTTTCATACCAACATTACCTTTTTAAGGGAACGTGGTCTTGTCCTTGTTGTATCCATGTGTAATGTTGATAGTAGTCTGGGATATAGGTCCCGACTCCCAGCCTATTAGCTATTAGCTCTTCTGGCAGCCTAGCCATCCTCTCAGCCTCCGTCGTCTTAAATGCTATGTTATTTTGGTAGAACTGTTCGGCTGCCGCAAGAGTGTTGAGAGAGTAGCAGATTCCGTTCATGGTTATTGGTATAAGCTGTAGTCACAAGATACCTGGGACGCGGTTTTTAGCCTCACGTATGTTATGTAGTTTGGCTTTTAGCCATAAACGCTGCAGAGCTTAACCCGGAAACGGAAATGGGAAATGCTGAAATAATAACGTGACTTATTCTAAAAGTTATAATTATTTTGTCTCATCTTGTTTTAGTCAACATAAATTAAGAGAGAATTCGTCATGGTTTTTGTAAACTACATTTTTGTGTGCTCAGTTGTGGTCAACGATATGTAATTAACTATTTAGTCGCGTTGGCGTCACGTGGTCTTCAATAACGTGACGTCACGTCTCGTTGTCGTCATGAAAAAAAACGGTAGCACTTTATAATAACACCCTGTTATAATACATTTATAAGGTATTTGTAGATAATGAACTAATCATGAACAAACCATTTATATACATTCATAAATGATTATTAAATTATTTATGACTATATTTGTATAACATTTACAGATTAGTTCTACATTATTTACAACTCATTATCAACATTGTTTGTACTTGATTTGTTCATCATTAAATAATGTTGTTTAATGTGTAGTAACACATTTGTAGATGCTTTGAAAAATGGATATGAAAAAACGACTATAGCGTATCTCCATTTATTTTTCATGTTCAACAAATGATTTGTTAAGCCATTCATAAAACATTTATAAATCATTTGCAGATGCTATCGTGGGGGCCAATCTAAAGTGAAGCCTATTCATCATTAACAAGTGTCTAATACAGTTAATTATTTGTTAACTTTTTCATCACATGTTACAAATGTTGTAGGCAGCTTTCGGATACACCCTTCTTTGTGACATCAAACAGTGACAGAATTAGGACTAAAGATAAATGCAATTTTATTAACATATAAAATACATGTGCATGACATATAGTGTAACATCGGGGGGCACTAGGACCCAGGAGTACCCTGGCCAGGTATTGAAGAGTATCTAGAGAGGAAGTCTCACGCGAGCGAGACTTGACGTCACGTGTGTTGCCGTCTGTTTGAATGGAAGCACAAGTTATCCGTGCTGCGTCTATACTTTCGCTTTTCAGGTATGAGCAGGTTAAACACCTTTTTTTGTTGGTAAATCTATTCCATCATTTCCGACCTACAAACAACTCTTATATGTTGTGTAGACGTTCGTGTAGATGTGGTGGCCGCTAACGTTACATTTGTTCCTAATGTGCACAGGAAAAACTGGGGAGTCATTTTCCCAGAGTAATTATTACGGAGTTATTATTTTCCTCTCAAGTAGTCATATTTACTCCATTTGGGGCATAATCATTGCCTGTGGCCAATAGAGTGAGAGTAAAGTTCCAGAAGAGTTTCTATTGGAGTAATACAGCATTGGTCACGCCTACTATCCATATAATTCCCAAAGGTGCCGACGCCATCTTTCTCTCTCGCTTCAAGCTCAGGTATACCAGCAAGAGCGCAATACAGCGATATTTTCCTTCTCTTGGATGCCAAATACCAGGTAAGATTATTATTATTATTTGTTAATTTATTAAACAGCAATGTGTGTAACTAATTTGCAACATTACAGCTAAGCCACAGAGCCATCTATCACGATGTTCGCATGTTAGCTGCTATACGTTTGCACGCACGCTATTAAATAAACGTTTTACAGTTGTATGGACAAGTATTCAATTATCAACAGTATTGCTATCAGGGACAGTGCACATTAATCAACATGTCGGTTTTCATGTAAAATGTATATGAGCTAGTGTATAGCCAGAAGCTAATTTCCACCTGTATAGGCCTGAGACCATACCTGTAGACCATGCCTGTAGGCTGTTGTTAAAAGTAGTGATATAACTATATCCATACAAAAACTGACTTATTAAGAACATACAAGACAAGTAGACATAGTACAGGAGATGGAACAATTATATGTTACATGTTGGCGGTTTTTGCTGAAACGGTGGCAGAGACAACGTGTGTTTTACTCTAAATAGAGTCACCGTACATTACAGCTAAGCCACAGAGCCATCTATCACGATGTTAGCATGTTAGCTGCTAGCACGCACGCTATTAAATAAACGTTTTACAGTTTTATGGACAATAACTTAAGAACAGGTACGTCGGTGCAACACGAGTATTCAATTATCAACAGTATTGCTATCAGGGACAGTGCACATTAATCAACATGTCGGTTTTCATGTAAAATGTATATGAGCTAGTGTTAGCCAGAAGCTAATTTTCACCTGCATGCGGCTATACCTGTATAGGCCTGAGACCATACCTGTAGACCATGCCTGTAGGCTGTTGTTAAAAGTAGTGATATAACTATATCCATACAAAAACTGACGTATTAAGAACATACAAGACAAGTAGACATAGTACAGGAGATGGAACAATTATATGTTACATGTTGGCGGATTTTGCTGAAGAGACAACGTGTGTTTTACTCTAAATAGAGTCACGTAAATTTGCCGCAATGTGCTGTAGGTTGACTGTAACTGAGGGGTACAATTCCCTGACTGTATTACTAGATATGATACTTACTACCACTACCTTTGTGCTTAATATTCGGCCACCCAGTACACGGCATAAATATATTATGATGAACACTGTCACGTAGATGAAACGGATCCAACACAAATGTACGAATTAGAAATAGGTCTTTATTTCTACACAGCGATGGTGTGTAGAGCAAGCACTTAATCAAATCAATCACATTTATGAATGGGAATTAGTATGCACTTTTATGGCAAGAGTATTCGTCGGTATATCAATAGAGAATGTCCAATCTCTGAAGGCGCAGGTGGTACATATACGACCTGGAATAGTTTAAGGAATAACAGCAATGATACTTGAATGATTATAGACTGGATACACTAGGGGGGGTTAATCCGGTCGCTTGTAAGCCGACAGGAGTAGGAAGGGGGGGGGGGTAGAATCCGGCTGCCTCATCCGGCCAAGGGTATCCCAGGTGAACCCACTGTAGTGCCGTTCAATGCGCCGGCGATCCTTGGACCACAGATGAAAGCAGGTGGACTCTTTGTGGGCCGGCGTCCTCCGGTCCACGGAGGAGAGACGTGAAGCGACCTCGTCTTGCAGAGCGTCTCCTCACCTTGCGTCCTCTCCAGGGGGGGGGGTTCCAACACACGGCAGTGTCGGGGGTCTTTATCCATGGAATAATCAACGTATACAAAGCATAATCCGTGCCGGGGAAGGCGGGCTGTCGTCGGTAGAATAATCCGGTATACAGGTCCACTCGCTCGTCGGCTCTGGGGCTCCTCGGGTGCAGCTTCACGTGGGGTCAACCACCCTGGATAAGCAGCCAGTTCTCTGCCCAAAACGATGGGGTACTGACTACGGTAGTATTCTCACCGCACGAAGCACTATATATTAACAGACTATTATTAGCTTAATAGACTACGTCCAACTCGACGATATAGTGCCAAATATGACTATTCAAATATTAATATACACGATGTCTCAATACCGATGGTAAGCCGAACTTGGCCTTACTCCCACACGTGGCGTCGCGGGGAGGCTTTACGTCTGTGACTCTATTGGAGGGTAAGAAACTGGACTGAAAAGGAAGTCCTACTTTAGTAGCGCAGTATATATACGCACTATGAACAAATAGTCCCATTAGTGGTGCGGTAGCCAGATTCCTACGCGGAACTAGGACTTGTTCGTACATGTTGAGCGGTACGTTTGAACTGGGTCTGAGGGGTATGGCAGCCTGGCACCAAGGTCTCGACCAATAGTAGAATGGAGACTATTATGGGATGTTCAGTAGGCTAGAATGGATATTCAATGCATATTGTACAAGGAATATACAAGGGATATCAGGGAATATTAGAGAATATACAAATACAATTAAATATATATATATAAATAAATATATATATTCGGTTTAATCTGGCCCTTCACAACAGCCACCCCCTGATTGGTCCCAGACCTAATCAGTTAAACAGAGACAGATTAATCGCGTTGTCTATTTACACATAAGGGTTTGCTGTAGGGGTCAGTCAACTTCACAAAGTCATAGGGTTATAGGGTCATGGTCATCATCGATTGTGTCTGGGAGTCGGGGCAGTTCTATGAGCCTCGCCACGGGACGGGTGTAAGTGCGACCCTGGACGAGCACTTCAGCTGCTCGGACCTTGCCGTTGGCACCGGTGATCACTTTGCTTACGCGGCCGGCCGGCCACATAGCTCTGGGCAGTGATTGATCAATAATCATGACGACTGTTCCTTCTGTCAAATTGTCTCTCTCCTTTACCCACTTCTGGCGGGTCTGTAGAGACGGTAGGTAGTGCAGTAGGAAACTGCTCCAAAACTTGTCGGCTAATACTTGGCTGTACCTCCACATTCGTCGGCCGTTCGCTTCTTCAGGCCGGTACATTGTCTGGGGTAACGCGGGATCTAGCCGCCCCATCAGGAGTGTGTTGGGGGTAACTGGGTCGATATCCGCCACATCACTGGAGACATATCCGAGGGGCTTCGAGTTAAGTACTCCCTCAATCTCCGTGAGGACTGTCATTAGGACTTCTTCCGCCACAGTCTGGGCCCCAAGTACTGCGTACAGGGCTGTCTTTATGGAGCGCACTTCTCGTTCCCAAGTGCCACCGAAGTGGGGTGCGTTTGGGGGGTTGAATTGGAAATCAACCTGTGCTGGAGCGAGGTGGGTCTTAAGTTCTGGGCCCATAGCTTGGAAGCTCTCTCTCAGCTCTCTTTCGCCGCCTTTGAAGTTTGTCCCATGATCGGACAATAGGGTAGACGGTCTTCCTTTCCGTGATGTGAATCTACGGAAGGCCATAAGGAATGAGTCTGTGCTCATGGTCGGGAGAAGCTCGATGTGTATCGCTCTGGTGGTCATGCATTTGAATACAATACCCCACCGCTTCTCGGTTCCTCTTCCTTTCTTTATGTGCAGCGGGCCAAAGCAGTCCATACCCGTTGAGTGGAATGGCTTGTCACCGATTCGGAGGCGACATGGAGGAAGGTCAGCCATCCTTGGTATGCTGGGCTGCGCGCGCCACTTGCGGCAGTCTAGACATGTTCGCTGGAAGCGTTGTACCGCCTCTCTTCCTTGTAGGATCCAGTAACGACGTCTGATTTCCGCGAAGACTCTTTCTGCTCCTGCGTGATGTACATCCTCATCGTATTTCTTTATAATCAGCTCTGTGACCTTGTGTCGGCTGTTCAATACGATCGGGTATTTAATGTCATCCGGTAGATTGGGGGCTCTGCGTAGGCGACCACCCACTCTGATGAGGGTATGAGCGTCGCTCTCGGGGGCCAGATGAATTAATCTGCTGTCGGATGGGACGGGCTTCCCTCCCTGTAGACAGGCCAATTCATCGGGGAACGAGTCTCTCTGGGCTCGCTGCAGTAGAAGCAATTCTGCTTCCTCGTAGTTAGCTGCTGACATATCAGCGGGGGACTTGCACTCCGGGTGGTACCGCAGGAATGTTCTTTGTTGTGCACTCTCTATGGACGTGCAATCGTCTATGTTAGGGTCGGTGGAGGCTACGGTGCTCAATCCACAGAACACAGACTTCTTATTTTCCACCTCCTCTGGACTTGCTTCCCTCGGGATAGGCCTGGGCCACTGTCCTTCCGGGAGTCTTAGGAATGCGGGGCCGTCACTGTAGACATTGCGACGGGTGAGGTCATCCAGGGGGATCCCCCGGGTGATGACGTCAGCTGGGTTCTGTTTTGTATCAACGTAGCGCCACTCTGTTTCTCCGGTTAACTCTTCGGTTAAGTCTTGAATCTCGGTGACTCTGACTCCCACGAAGACTTTGTACTTGCATGAGTCCGATTTGATCCAGGCGAGTACTGTCGTGGAATCTGACCACAGGATTGTTCTAGACACCGGTATGGTGAGCTCACGTTGGATGAGCGTGGCTAGGTGCGCTCCGGCTAGGGCTGCGCAGAGCTCTAGACGTGGGATAGATTGTTGCTTGCGTGGGGCTATTCTCGAGCGGGCGAGGACAAATGCTGTGTAGATCTCTCCCCCCTTTTCTTGGGCCCGCAAGTAGGCTACTGATCCGTATGCGACCTCTGAGGCGTCACTGAAGACGTGTAAGTCCATTTTACATGTCTCTGGCCTCACCGTGGGTGGGAAGTAGCTTCGGCGCATATTAACGCCTGGGAGTGAGTGGAGCTCCATCTCCCACTCTCTCCAGGTGGATGCAAGGTGTGCGGGAATGGGGTCGTCCCAGCCCTGGTCCTTGTCCCACAATGCTCGTACAATCATTTTTGCCCTGGTGGTGTACGGTAGAATACGTCCTAGCGGGTCATATTGTCGGGCGAGTGTTGTGTACACACTCCGTCTGGTGGTCGGCGCCGCCGCCGGCCTTCCCTGCTCCGTAGTCAGGGGCTTGTGTCTGTAGTGAAGCAAATCTGTTTTGAATCGCCACACCAATCCCAGGGTCATCTCCTGGGCTTCTCCCGGGATTGTAGCCATCCAGGTCTCGCTGCTGGCTGCCTTGTCCTCGGAGGAGAGGCTGCGCAGTACTTGCGGATCGCTGCTGGCCCACTGCCTGAGATCAAAGCCGCCTTTGATCAATGAGGCGCGGAGTTTAATCAGGAGAGCCTCGGCTTCTTCCTGGGTTGAAAGGCTTTGTAGACAGTTGTCTACGTAGAAGCTGTTCTTTACGCTGTGTCGGACCTCTTCGTCCGCTGCTGGGTCCTCTGCTACATGTTTCTGTAGTGCAAATGTAGCACAGCAGGGGCTGCACGTCGTTCCGAAGGGGAGGACTTCCCATTGGTAGATGGCTGGGTGCTCATCTCCTGGCTTCTCTCTCCATAGGAACCGTAACAGGGGCTTGTCCTCCTCTACTAATCTCACCTGCAGGAACATTTCTTTAATGTCCCCGCTGATGGCCACCCTTTCCTGGCGGAAGCGGAGTAGAACGCCGAGTAGGGAGGGGCCGAGTGTGGGACCGGGCAGTAACTCTTTATTCAGATTTTGGGATCCGATCTGGTAGCTGCAGTTAAATACTATGCGGTCTTTACCGTTGTGATGGACCTTGTGGTGAGGCACGTACCACGATTCAGTGGTCTGGTCAGCCTCTTTAATGTCCATCTTTGTGACGTGTCCCGCTGTGATGAGCTTCTCAATCTCAGCGCGGTATACACTCTCTTGGGCGGGGTTCTTGGCTAAGCGCCGCTCCGTGTTCAGCAGGTACCGTTCTGTGGCGTCTGTCTTGGCGTGGAAAGTAGGCATTCCTTCTCGCCGCAGGAGTGGCGTGGCGTATCTCAACACGCCGTTGACCGGGACTCTCTTGGTCCCTGTCTCGAGGAGGTGAATGGCGTAAATGTCATCTTTAGAGCGAATGTCTTTCTTTCCGTTCTTAAAGGGCATTTGTTCCAAGGTCCATAGCCGCTCTACGTGTTGCAGGAGTGCGGTTTCTCCCTCCGTGACTCGGGAGTGGAGACATCTAGTGGCTGTACTTCGGTTGAGAGATTTGGCGAGCGGGCCTTGGAGAGTCCATCCCAAACGGGTCTCGACTGCTGCAGGACAGCCTCGGGGTCCGGTATGAACCCGGTCTATCGGGACAATGAGGTCTGCATGGTCGGAGCCTATCAACAGGGTCGGCATAGCATTGTCTATGAGCGGGATCGGTAACTTGCGCAGATGTGCATATTTCTCCATCAGCTTGGCGACGGGGTATGTGTACCGCGACAGTCCTATTTCTTGGCTGGTGAAAGCGTCTGTAATCTGGTACCGTCGCTCAGGCTGGCCGCTTGCTGCGATAGAGAATGAGACATTCTCGCCCTTTATCGTCTTCAAATCTCGTCTTATTGTCCGAATTGTCATTTGGGTTTCGCTTCCCCGCAGCCCTAGCTGGGCCGCAGCGGAGGCGAGCAGAAGGGTCTTCTCGGACCCGTCATCGAGGACGGCGTAAGTGTCCAGTACTTTATTCTGGTAGCTTAGTGTCACACGCACTACTTTTAGGAGTACTCGGGCTCCATTGCTGCTGGCGGGATCGATGTACATGACGCTCGCTTTGCTGCTGGATGGTGCGGGTGAAGGGCGCCGTCTGTTACTGTCGTGAAGTATGTCCAGATGGGCTCCATCGCACTTGGTGCACCTTTTCTTTAAGCGGCATTCGGCTGCCATGTGTGAGCGCGCACAGCGAAAACAGCGCTTGTTGGACTTTATCCATTGACTTGCTTCCTCCGCGTTCAGCTTGGGGAAGGAGTCACATTGCGCTAGCCAGTGTTCTTTCTCACAGTAGGGGCACACTATCTTCCACTTCTCCGTTCTGGAGGGGGTACTGTGGCTCCTGCTGCTCGGTACTGACTCCGATTGGTGCATCACAGTCACCGATCTTCTTCCATCATTTAGTCGTCTGGTTCCTTCTCTGGAGCCAGGGGTGCTCCGTCCGAATGTATCTAGCCGTAGGCTGCTGACTTCTCTCGCCAGGAAGTCTGCTAGATCGATGAGGTTCGGTTCGGGGCCATTCGGGTCTCGGTGGTCTCTCTGCCGCCTAAAACGCTCCTGTCGAGCGGGCGGCAGCTTCTCCAAGATCCTTTCCACATTTGAGTTGGCGTAAAGTTCATGCCTCCCCTTCTCTCTCTGCGCTCCCAACATCCCTACCAGGGACTGCACTCTGATGGACAGGTCGTCCAGTGCTCGATTGTCTATTGTTGGGGGTAAGCGGTCGATGTGTCGGATCTCCTGGATCACGTAATCCCATATGCGCCCATACCTCTGGTCCAATGCTACCAGCGCTGCTGTGTATGGGGTGGTGGAAGTCGCGTAGGCGAGCGCTATATTATGTGCGCGGGGTACCTTTAAGTGCTTCAGTAGGATGGCGTATTTATGGCGTTCATCCAATACATCCACCAACATGGTCTCCAGACACATGCGGAGTTCTGTATACTGGGCCCGGTTCTCTTGGGTGAAGTCGGGTACCATAGGCGTGCCAATGTATGACGCTGACTGTGGATACATCGGCGAGCGTTGGGGGAGAGGCCTCCTAGGCGAGTCTCCTCCCGCTCCTTGGTATGGGCTGGTACCGGCAGTGTACCATGGCCCGCTTGTCCAGGTGCTGTTCCTCGGTGCGGGTCGTGCGTCGTGCTCACCCGTGTATAGAGTCGGGGGTCTGTAGCGCAGCTCCGCGGGAGTATAGCCTGGGCTGTACCGGACCTCCTGGTCCGGTAGAGTACTGTGCTGTCGTCGGGCGTGGTTCTCCTCCTCTTCGTCTTCAGTTAGGTCATCCAGTGCTTGTAGTCTCTGGTTTAGCCTCTCCACAGGATATGCTGCTCCTTCCCGGTTGCTAGGTCTCGCTTGGACCGGTGGGGGGAGGTGGTCTGTGGGGGGTATAGACCTCGTCTGTTGGTCAAGTTCAGGGTTGTTTACTCGGCTAGGGGATGCCGCCCTGGAGGTGTGTCTAGACGAGTTCCTGGAGCCTCTGGCGGAGGGAGAGGGTGTTGTCCGTCTGATCAGCTGTTCTATTAGTTGCGCTTGCTGTCTGTCGCGCTCTGCGTCCCGTAGAGCACCAGCAGCTGCTCGCTGGCTGTCTGCTCGGTCTCGGGCCACATTCTCTTCCCTCTGAATGCGTCTTATTTCTAGACGTATATGCTCTTCTTCGCTCCGCTGCTGGATCTGCAGTCGGTCGCGTTCAGCAGCGGCGTTCAGGCTGATGAGGAAGGCCTGCTGTAGGGTCCTCTCTGCCTCGCTGGGGGAAGGCGGTTGTATAGGGGAGCCTTCCCTCGGGGTACTCCTTGCGGAGCCTTGGAGCTCTATCTCCACGGTGCTCTCCCCGTCTTCTTCCGTGCCGAGTTCTCTCTCGGTAGCGTTGTATTCCTCCCGGGACTCATCGGGGACTACTTCTTCAGTACTGGCGGGGTGTGAAGTCATGTCTGGTTCCCACTGGTCCCCACCGTGAACTTGGTCAGTTACATTAGAACCCGTAGGGGCCTCTATGGTCGGGGTAGTCTGGGCGTTGGGGTTAGACATACTTTTACTTTCTAGTTTTACCGCGTTTACTGTTAGTAGAAGACTAGGTTGTTGACTGACAGCGTAAGCCTCTAAGTACTGAGGGAGCCGTCGTTCGCGCTGCGGGCGTTGGTTAGGAGGATCGTTTCGTGGAGTGTTCATCATAGGCCATTTCAATATTAATAACACTATATTAATATTACACTAATTACCATCCGGCTCGAAGGACCAATTGTAACTGAGGGGTACAATTCCCTGACTGTATTACTAGATATGATACTTACTACCACTACCTTTGTACTTAATATTCGGCCACCCAGTACACGGCATAAATATATTATGATGAACACTGTCACGTAGATGAAACGGATCCAACACAAATGTACGAATTAGAAATAGGTCTTTATTTCTACACAGCGATGGTGTGTAGAGCAAGCACTTAATCAAATCAATCACATTTATGAATGGGAATTAGTATGCACTTTTATGGCAAGAGTATTCGTCGGTATATCAATAGAGAATGTCCAATCTCTGAAGGCGCAGGTGGTACATATACGACCTGGAATAGTTTAAGGAATAACAGCAATGATACTTGAATGATTATAGACTGGATACACTAGGGGGGGTTAATCCGGTCTCTTGTAAGCCGACAGGAGTAGGAAGGGGGGGGGGGTAGAATCCGGCTGCCTCATCCGGCCAAGGGTATCCCAGGTGAACCCACTGTAGTGCCGTTCAATGCGCCGGCGATCCTTGGACCACAGATGAAAGCAGGTGGACTCTTTGTGGGCCGGCGTCCTCCGGTCCACGGAGGAGAGACGTGAAGCGACCTCGTCTTGCAGAGCGTCTCCTCACCTTGCGTCCTCTCCAGGGGGGGGGGGGTTCCAACACACGGCAGTGTCGGGGGTCTTTATCCATGGAATAATCAACGTATACAAAGCATAATCCGTGCCGGGGAAGGCGGGCTGTCGTCGGTAGAATAATCCGGTATACAGGTCCACTCGCTCGTCGGCTCTGGGGCTCCTCGGGTGCAGCTTCACGTGGGGTCAACCACCCTGGATAAGCAGCCAGTTCTCTGCCCGAAACGATGGGGTACTGACTACGGTAGTATTCTCACCGCACGAAGCACTATATATTAACAGACTATTATTAGCTTAATAGACTACGTCCAACTCGACGATATAGTGCCAAATATGACTATTCAAATATTAATATACACGATGTCTCAATACCGATGGTAAGCCGAACTTGGCCTTACTCCCACACGTGGCGTCGCGGGGAGGCTTTACGTCTGTGACTCTATTGGAGGGTAAGAAACTGGACTGAAAAGGAAGTCCTACTTTAGTAGCGCAGTATATATACGCACTATGAACAAATAGTCCCATTAGTGGTGCGGTAGCCAGATTCCTACGCGGAACTAGGACTTGTTCGTACATGTTGAGCGGTACGTCTGAACTGGGTCTGAGGGGTATGGCAGCCTGGCACCAAGGTCTCGACCAATAGTAGAATGGAGACTATTATGGGATGTTCAGTAGGCTAGAATGGATATTCAATGCATATTGTACAAGGAATATACAAGGGATATCAGGGAATATTAGAGAATATACAAATACAATTAAATATATATATATAAATAAATATATATATTCGGTTTAATCTGGCCCTTCACAACATTGACTGTTTTACTAGTGGTAAATGGACATAACAAGTTAATTTGACGCACTGTTCGGTTCAACAAGTGTTTATTTGAACCATTGTACTGGGTTGACTAATTTGTGTGTTCTGCCTCCATGTATAATATAATGGAAACTTGTGGAACTATCCTCACAGTAAATTTCACAGAGTAAATTTTACTCAAACTGAGTCAATTTGAGCCCAAGACGTGAGTAAAGTTTTACTCAGTTTGAGTAAAATGTACTCAGCGAAATTTACTGTATGGTGCTTTTGTAATATTTTCTAATTGTAACACTCCTCATAATGCATGAGTTGTTGTGCCCTATATGTATCATCTTAGTAACTGTTATTATTTATTTGCCATCAGATGCAGGCTGTACGTGTTAAACACGTTGACCGGCAGAAATTCATCTGTTTTGAGGGCCAATTGACCTTCACAACTTTTTTGGAGTGTGGTGAGTGAAACATTTTGCACAGTGTGCCGTTGGTTCTCAAAATGGCGTCCGCCTTGATAGTTAGGAACCAAATGGACCCTTATTGGTCTGTAACTCTGACTGTGAACACATGGACCCCAACGTCCATTGTACACCGTCAAGAGTTAAATTAACATTGATTTTACAATATAAATTGGGGTCCCAAAGATACAAATGCCATTAAATGGGTGCCCTTGGAATTAAAATGGTTGAGAATCACTGCTAGAGCCGTACAAATATTGTCTTATGGGGGTCCATGGCACATCTTTTCAAATGGGGGGTCTGTGGGCTAATTGTCAATTTGGGGGGTCCTTGACATGAAATGTTTGAGAACCACTGCCCTATGCAACAACATACTGGGTATCAGTTTAGGCTTTCCCTGCATGTTAATTTAAGCTGTAGGCCTACAGTACAAAGCACAATCCATTTTATTTAGGATAGAGTGAACCAATCAATGTCTTACACCCCTTCCTGACAGGCAGTGACGCGAGCGAGCGTGATTGCGAAAATGATTAAAATGTATTCGTTTCAATCAGACTATCCTGACCTGCCGCGAGCGACAGCAAACTGAGCGGCGATGTCGTTCCCCCCTCAAATATTCGCTCGCTGTGTCTCTAGTTGAGCGATTACGCGGCCGAGTCACGCCCCTAAACACTTTTTATTGGTCAAGAATCGCAGGCTGCTTTGCCCCTGTGTGCTTCCAGGTAACACACACACAGACACACCCGGACACGCGCCGCCTCATATCAGGACAGTGTCGCGCACGATTTCGTCTCCAGTTCGCACGCTCGCTGCCTGTCAGGAACCGGTGTTAAGTATGTCAATTAAGGCTGTCAATCTTCCTCATATGATCACATTTTCAGTGGCTATTTTAATATCCCATTTTATGACATTTTAATTAATACAAATTAAATAAATTGCACAACAGATTTATCAATAAGCTTGTGCAATCTTGTTTTGTCTATAGTTGCCAAGAAATTAGAAATTCCTAGTACCTTGGACTTAAAGGTCTATGATGACTCAAACACTGAAGTCGACGACGAGGCGTTTCAATTTCTTCTAAAAAAACCAGACCTGGGTGTGTTGGAGATTTGTTCACCCCAAGACTCAAATCCTGAAGGTGAGTTGCTAACATGGAGCCTTATAGCCTCATCCATACAGTCCTGGCTGCTTGAAGCCTTTTTACAACATTTCCGGGTTCCCGTTTTTTTCGCTCTGATTGGCCAGGTCATGTGACATGAGCGGCAATCGTGGGACGGCAAGTTTCTACACTGGTTAAGGGCACTCTTCGAAGTTGGTTAAGGTTAGAGTTTGTCTTAGAGCATGGCGATAGAACGCCAGGTAGTTTGCAGGCTGTTCGACGCGGAAATGGGCAAACACGCTATTGGGCGCACATGTCACATGACCTGGCCAATCAGAGCGCCGGAAACGCGGATGCGTTGTAAAAAGGCTACACGTGTCCTGGCTAACCTAAAATGTCACACAGGTACTGTGTATTTTTGTACTTTGAAATTATCTTTGTATATATGCCCAATGTAACGTGTGGATCCTTCCTAATCTAATGTGGTCTTTTTACATTACACTTGTCACAAACATTCCTATCTAATCACACTTATATGTCTACATGATTGTTAGATTCAGTGAGGACCTCTGCAAGCAACTCCAGCAGCCAAAGCTCCGTTCTCAGCTCTGGTGCAGACAATGAGGGGGAGTCTGATGACACCATCATTTTGCAGTCTAGTCCTGCTCCAAGAAACGGTGCTGACCTGACTCGTATCAAGTTTCAAGTTCAAGTTTCTTTAATAGTTGTCATACAGAAGTACAGAATACTTTTGTACAAAATGCTTCTTACTGTTGCGCTCCAGAGACTGTGCATGACAAGATAAGTATGAAATAAAAACATAGTAAAAATTAGAAGAAAAAAAAGAGGTCACAGTGTTCAGTTTAGACATATGTACAATGTTCGTAGACGTAGTTACCATACAATATACAATACTGTGCAGTGTACTAATATACAATACTATATAGTGCAAGGCATAAATGGACGAGGTGCAGTTTAGGTACAATTCACAGTAGGTGTACGAGTTGTAGTGCAAATCCTTTATCAATAAATATAAAGTGTAAGTGTGTTTGTGTGATCTAAAGTGTGGAGAGTGGGTGCTGCAGTGTGTTGTTTGTTTGAGTGAGTGTGTGTGTGCGTGTGGGTGTGTGTGCTGTGTGCATTTGATGGTTGTTGCATAGTGATTATTGTTCGTTTAGCGATTATTGTTCGTTTAGCAGCCTGATGGCCTGGGGATAGAAGCTCCTTCTGAGTCTTTCTGTGCTCGCCATAAGACTCCGGTATCGCTTGCCTGACGGCAGCAGTTCAAAGAGGCAGTTGTTCGGGTGGCTCGAGTCCTTAATAATTCTCTTAGCCTTCCCCTTGCACCGCTTGTTGTAAATGTTCTGGAGGGTGGGAAGCCCCCCTCTAATTGTGCGTTCGGCTGAACGTGTCACTCTTTGTAGTCTGCTACGGTCTTGTGCAGTGCTATTCCCAAACCAGGAGGTGATGTTGCCGGTCAGGATGCTCTCTATTGTACATGAGTAGAAGTTCCTAAGGATCTTCTGACTGACTTGGAACTTCCTTAGGCGCCTGAGGAAGTAGAGGCGTTGTCGTGCCTTCTTCACAACACTGTCAATGTGTGTGGTCCATGTCAAGTCCTCGGATATGTGGGCTCCGAGGTACTTGAAACTGTTCACTCTCTCAACTGGTGCCCCGTCGATGCTGAGGGGGCTGTAGTCCTTGACCCCCGACCTCCTGAAGTCCACAATCATCTCTTTTGTTTTGCTGACGTTCAGGGAGAGGCAGTTCTCCTGACACCACTGTGACAGGTTCTCTACCTCTTCCAGGTAGGCCCTTTCGTCGTTGGCAGAGATCAGGCCCACCACTACTGTGTCATCAGCAAATTTGATGATGGTGTTGTTGTTCCGCTGTGCTACGCAGTCATGTGTGTACAGGGAGTAGAGGAGGGGGCTCAGAACACAGCCCTGGGGGGCCCCTATGTTGAGCGTGATGGATGAGGAGGTGCAGTTGCCGGCTCTTACCACCTGGGGTCTGCCCGTCAGGAAGTCCAGGACCCACTGGCACAGGTCATAGTTCAAGCCCAGGTCCCTGAGCTTGGCTATGAGTTTGGAGGGGACTATGGTATTGAATGCTGAGCTGTAGTCGATGAACAGCATTCTCACATAGTTCCCCTTCCTCTTGTCCAGATGTGATGTCACTCTGGTAAGCTTTGCATATGACTGTTTGAAATGGAGATGGTGACTCTGATAAAGGGGTAGCATGGGCATTGGGGATGGCCAAGTACAATTGGGGAGAAAATGGGGGGGGGGGGGGTCATGGTTTACATTTGTCACCTTAACCCTTTCACTGCCGCACAACAGCAGGTTAACCCTTTCACTGCCGCACTACAGAAGGTTAACCCTTTCACTGCCGCACTACAGAAGGTTAACCCTTTACTATCACATACTGTACCACATACTGTATACCACATACTGTACCACATACTGTACCACATATTGTACCACATACTGTATACAACATACTGTATACCACATACTGTACCACATACTGTACCACATACTGTACCACATACTGTATACCACATACTGTACCACATACTGTATACTACATAATGTACCACATACTGTACCACATACTGTACCACATACTGTATACCACATACTGTACCACATACTGTATACCACATACTGTACCACATACTGTACCACATACTGTACCACATACTGTACCACATACTGTACCACATACTGTATACCACATACTGTACCACATACTGTACCACATACTGTACCACATACTGTACCACATACTGTACCACATACTGTACCACATACTGTATACCACATACTGTACCACATACTGTACCACATACTGCACCACATACTGTATACCACATACTGTACCACATACTGTATACCACATACTGTACCACATTCTGTACCACATACTGTATACCACATACTGTACCACATACTGTATACCACATACTGTACCACATACTGTACCACATACTGTATACCACATACTGTACCACATACTGTACCACATACTGTACCACATACTGTACCACATACTGTACCACATACTGTATACCACATACTGTACCACATACTGTACCACATACTGTACCACATACTGTATACCACATACTGTACCACATACTGTATACCACATACTGTACCACATACTGTATACCACATACTGGTACTAGTGTGGCAGTGAAAGGGTTAAATATACTTGGCCACCAAATGACTGTCTATCCATGTGTGTCCTCCCCCCCCCCCCTTTTTACTCCCGCTTAGATGACTGAAAAGATTCTGAGGGACACAGCTGGAGGAGAGAGGATCATTGCCGATTATGCTCGGACGAAAACCCTAACGGATACCAGAAGACGCGACATGGTGAAGATATTGGTTGCGCACATGGCAAAAGAGCATGGGTAATTATGTTATCTAAACATTACGCACCCAATACACATTTTTGGTTTTTACTAAGATCCTCCTTTTTGCAGAATTGGTAAATGATAAATGGTTATCCAAAGCGCTTTACATAGATTGTGCAGAAGGCATTGGCACAGCAATACTTTTGTTTGGATCTCATACTTGTGTATGTGTGCACTGTAGGACGAGTCCTTCAAGGCGTGTTAAAGAAGACTACGCAAAGGGCATCACTGCCTTATTCCCATACCTGGCCGATCCCCAGGGCAATTTGGGATATGTAAGTACATCAGGGAAAAGTGCAGAGAGACATTTCATCGGCGACTCAGTGCATGTGTGTTCCTGTGGGTCGCCCATCTTGCGTGTGTGTTAAAACTGCATGACAAATAAAGACTTCTAGTCTAACAATTATTATGTTTATAGGTCATTCTTGTTATATAATTTCTAGGGATGTTCGATATTGGCTTTTTTTTACCGATATCCGATATACCGATATTGTCCAACTCTTTAATTTCCAATACCGATATCAACCGATACCGATATATGCAGGGTTTCCCCCCCCCCCCCCCCCCAAAAGGAATAATTTCAGGTAATTAACATTAGGCTACATATCTCTTGTCGTGGAATTAACACAACATTATGCATAACATTATCCAATCACATGCATGGTACATAAAACACCAACCCCATTACTCCTCACTTCTCTGGAATTGCTTAAAAGGGCTGTGCGGAGTACGATTTCAACTAAATATTTGTTAACATTTCTGTATGCTGACCATTTCTCCTAACCTCAACAATTTAAGAACCACAGATGTCCTACCTGTTGACCTTGATTTTAGCAATTCTTCAGAGAAGGGCATGTGTTAAGTTTTAAGGAGAGAAATAAACACATTTACACATGCCCATTTAAACCAAATAACTTTTTTTTTTTTCTCTTTACTTCTTGTGTTTTAGGAGCAGTATTACAATCCAGTAGATGGGAGTGGGTTTCTGGCATGGAGGGTGAAATCACTTCAAAAGATAGCATCAGAGGGACAAAAGAAGAGCCGTAATGTTCAGCCACTGATCGGTATGTAATTTTGATTGTCCCAGTCCACTGTTTATCTAGCAACTGTGAAGATGGATCATTATAGTAAATGCATATCACTGGAAAGTATTGCAGCAGTATGTGTGGTTTCTACACTGTTACAGGTGGTCCAAGTTCTGGCGACAGAGCCCCCTTCTCTGAGGAAAACCAGCTAACCACAGACACCCAGTTTCGTGAGGCCAGTGCACTGATGAAGCATACAACTGATGAAGCAATCATAAAGGAGAAGATGAAACAGACCTTCACCCATCGCCAAGAAATGATGCATGACCCAATCAAGTCCTCTGAAATATTCACCACCTTTCCACGATTCCTAGACATCACAGGAATGGTATGTGGCTTGCATTAAAGTCTAACTGAAATAAAAAATGACCTTTTTAAACAATTTAGATCACATCCCTGGTCATAGGGTGAACCTATTTAATAGGGCTGTCCCTGACTAAGGATTTGGATGGTCGACTAGGATTGTTAAATTTTTTTTTTTTTTTTTTTTATCATTCCATTTGGGCTGTGGGGGGTGCTTAATGTCTGAAGGAGTCAACTGAAGGCTTCTTGTCCTCTGCAAAAGCATACAATTGGTCCACTGATGAAATCCTCTTTCAGTGCCTCTGTGCCTGTTTTCGTAGGCAGTTAGCCTCTGGTATGCCTGCCATTAGCGTTAGCCACGCTTCTATGCCTCTTTTCTTTTGAAAAAAATTATAATATATATATTTTTTTTTTTTTTTTTTTTTTATAATATTATATTCGACTAAGAGGTTGGCCAGTCGACTACGGCCCCTTTCGACCGATTAGTCGACTAATCGATTAATAGGGGTCAGCCCTACTATTTAACAATGTATGACAAAAAAATTTCAACCATGTTTTATTCCATCTTGTCTGCAGATTGAGCAGGATTTCAGTCTGATGTTTGGTGATGACATCTCTGCAAAGTTCCTGGAGAAGTGGCCTACTTTCTGCAGGCAGAAAGTCCTTGAACAAAGCCGTGGCCTCACCCAGACCGGCGACCTTCAAGACCTGCTTCAGAATGCTGAATCCACAACAGACACAATAGAACTGAACAATGGTATGCTTGAATTAAAGGAATATAATAATGGAAGGGTGAATTGTTTTTTAAACAAATGGAAACACAGCTTTTAGTCAAATGTATTTCTGATTTTTTTTATTTAATTTTTTGTATTTTTAGCATGGGACAGTGAAATGTCCTCCCTCTTGCTTCTTGTCCACCTCCTGCCACCATCACCTCAGGGACGCAACAAGAGACCGGGAAAGCTCTCAGCCAGAGAAGCCATTGACTCCCTTGTGAAGTTCATAAAGGTAAGGTTACAGTTGCTTATATTATCGGCCGATATTGGCATTCAAATGTGATATAGGAAAATATCGGTAAAAAAAAAATTAATTATTCTTTTTACATTTCTATAACCAACTTTTATTTACCCAGGCAAGTAAGAACAAATTCTGATTTTATTTATTGTCAAAAGTATGCATAATGTTATGTTAATTCCACAACAAGACATATGTAATGTTAATTACCTGAAATTATTCAGTTTTTTGGGGGGGAAACCCTGCATATATCGGTATCGGTTGATATTGGTATTGGAAATTAAGAGTTGGACAATATCGGTATATCGGTAAAAAAGCCAATATCGAGCATCCCTAGTTACAGTTGAATTAAAGTATAAGAAGGATCACTGTTCTGTCTAGGGGTGCACGATATTGATTTGTTGACCCCGATATCGATACCAATAACTTTCTGCTCCTCAAGGTCGATACCGATAACCGATATATATATTTATTGTACTATAATTATAAAAAAAATTATGTATATTCCTGTAGTTTTGACCTAACCAGATTTATCATGACATGAGCGTTACTATATGAACAAAACAAAGCCAAAAGAACAGTTTTGACTCTTCAAATAAAGTGACTATTTATTTTTCCAAATAAATATAATTTGAGTCGATCACAAAATTCACAATCCGTCAATGTCATTAACAATGTGTTTCCCTGAACAACTAAAAACCAACAGGTATTGTGCTTTGTCAGTAGGGATGCTGTTCACATTTGAACCGATACGGTACCGGTACCTGTGAATCGATACCGGTACCCAACGGTACCTTTTTCGGTACTTTAGTCTCTAAAAATGTAATCTACCTACCTCAGTTGTGAGAAGAAAAAAATCCAAACTTCAAATAACCACATTTTCGACCGTTTTTGGCTTGCCTTTGCCCCGACTGCTTTGTTGTTGAATCAAGTCAAATCCTAAATAAGCATATATAGTGCGTGTGAATGTTGACATGAAAAGAAAAAAGTAAAAAAGAAATATATATTTTTTTTATTATCAGAGCTATCAATACTTTTATCGGGATGACGTCATAATTGCTGATATCGGCCTGATAATTATCGTGCATCCCTGATATTGACCTGCATGATTGAAATCATGCAAAGACCACGGTTTGCAAACCGTGACTAATTTTAATAGCAAGACTAATGAAGTTCTCTTGTCACAGACTGGGACCAGTATCCAGGGGCATTTGGACAGCATCACGGAGAGCCTTCAACCCTATCTGCTTGCTGTGGGGACCCAGAGGAGTGTGATTCACAAGTACTTCATTGTGATTGACAAACATGCAATCCCTTGTAAGTCACCAGACTCTCTTGCCTCTTTTGATGAGCTTTTCAAAGCTCATTTTGTCTTTGGTACCTCATACAACCGGGATCTGGCCAATATGTACAACTTCTTGCAAACCGCCATTTACAAGATCGATGCTGCTACCACTAATGTCAACCCCAGGGTTAAAGAGATGAGGGCTCGGATGCTGCACTGATTTCTTTTTTATACTGAGAGGATATTTTATCTCGGGCCTCTGATGCTGCACAGACTTTTGATACTGAGAAGATATTTTATCTTGAGGCCTCTGATGCTGCACAGACTTTTGATACTGAGAAGATATTTTATCTTGAGGCCTCTGATGCTCCAGTGTTTTTTGATAAGATGTTGTGTTTCATTTGCAAAAACTCTCAGGCAAATGCCAATTCACTGATGAGGCACTTAAGGTTGATCCACGGACTTTGTTCAGGAAGGACACTTCGTCTTAAATGTGGTCAGCCTGGTTGTTTACATGTCTTTTGCACTTTTTCTGGGTTTCGAAAGCATCTTAAAGCACGTCATCAACCATGTGATGATCCTGGTGAAGGCCGCTCTACAGCTGAACATTTAGCTGAAAGTTATGTTGATGACTTTCCATCAGGCAGTGCCCCTTCTGACCCAGTCCTTCCAGTCCTTCTTAATAATAGTCTTGTAGACAGCTGTGCTGCAACAGTAGCTGAACTTAAAGTGGCAGGTGTAGGTGAAACAATAATCAACTCTTTGGTAACTTCAATGGAAGTGATTGTTGATGATATCCATAATCAAGCAAAACAATATGTGAAGCAGTGTCTATCTTTACAGGAACCTATCAAAAGTGAGGTTGAGTGTAAAATGTATCAGTGTTATGAAGAAATTGAAAATCCCTTTTGTATCTTAAATTCTGAAACTAAGAGAAGGCAATATTTTACAGAGAAGTGGGGAAGGGTAGACCCAGTTGAATATGTCCTTGGTACAAGATTTGATACCCTGCGCAATCGGACTACTGGAACTTATGATCAGGCTGTTGTTACTGATAAATGTGTTTATATCCCAATTTTGAAAACATTAGACTTTATTTACAAACACCCTAATATAAAAGAGATGATGCAGAGTGATTCCAGTTTAAGAGAAGATCTTCTTAATGACTTGTGTGATGGAGAGTATTTCAATAGTCATCCTCTATTTTCAAAACAGAAGCATGCAATTCAGGTGCAGCTTTTCTATGATGATTTTGAATGCGCGAATCCGTTGGGGAGTAAAAAGGGAATACATAAATTCGGAGCAATCTATTTCACCTTGCGTAATTTTTCTCCAAAGTACAACTCAATTCTGCTTAATATTCATTTGGTCGCTTTATTCCATGCCCAAGACATTAAAACACATGGCTTTTCTAAAATACTTGCTCCACTTGTGGAAGATATTAAAATACTGGCGAAGGATGGAATTAAGGTCCCATTGTATGATCAGCCAGTGTATGGAACTATTGTCCAAGTTACAGGTGACAACCTTGGTATTCACGGTTTGTTTGGTTTCGTAGAATCATTCAGTGCCAGATATTGTTGCCGCTTTTGTCTTGCTGAGAAAGAGGACTTTCAGACGGAATTCAAAGAAGATTCACCCAAGATAGTTATGCGAACTCGAGCACTTCATGCAGAACACTGCCACACAATGGAGACTACTATTGGTCTTCCCTATGTGATGGGAGTTAAACGTTCTTGCATTCTAAATTCCTTGCAGTACTTCAATACATGTGACAATTTCTCTGTCGATATTATGCATGATATCTTGGAGGGCGTGGCACAATATGAAATGAAACTGCTAATACTACACTTGATTAAAAACTACACAACATCAAAGGAAATAGACTTGAGAATTAAGAGCTTTAACTATGGTTACCTGGAACAAAACAACAAGCCACCTGCATTGAAGTTAGTAGAGACCTCAAATGACTTGGGGTTAAATGCAATCCAATCTTGGTGTTTACTTCGCAATCTACCACTTATCTTTGGAGACTTGGTTTGTCCAAATGATCAACACTGGTATTTGCTTCTGCTGTTGCTTCAAATAGCAGATATTGTATTTTCTCCCAGGTTATCAACTGGCATTACTATTTATTTAAAACACTTGATTGCAGAGCACCACGGGTTATTCAAGCATTTGTTTCCCAACAGGAGGCTACTACCAAAGCATCATTTTATGGTGCACTATCCTACATGTATTCGTAAAATTGGACCACTTTTGCATGTCTGGTGCATGCGCTATGAAGCGAAGCATAATTTCTTTAAAAAACAACTAAAAAATATAACTAAAACGTTGGCAAAGAAACACCAAAGTCAAGTAGCATACAATTGGCAGACATTTGATCCCAACAGACTGGTGCTTGGTCCAAGTAAAATGGTAGCATTAAATGTGATGGACAGAGGCTGTGAGATAGCGGAGACTCTTCAGGTACCAAGTGACACCAAGGTGTTAAATGTTAGATGGGCCAAACACCATGGAAATATGTATCGTCCAGGTTTAGTTGTTTGCCTTAAAGTTCTTAGTGAGGTTCCAGTTTTTCACAAAATCCACCGTGTTGTTCTTAAAGATGAGAGGTTACTGTTGTTTACATTTGCACTACAAACCGTGTCTCTGGATGACCATTTTTATGCATTTAAAGTTGTGTGTACTACAGATGGACCTCATGTAGTTGATGTCAAAGAGCTTTTGTTTTACAAAGCATTCGATATACAGATGTCATACAGTGATGACGATTCAAGCTCATTTATTGTTCCATACTGTTTCCTGTGATTTAAAAAAGGAAAAGAGAAAATCACTAAGCTCTTGAACTATTGCACTGGGGATGAACACTATTAGTTTTCTTTTATTTCTTTGGGGTGAACAGATGCTGCTGTCACTTTATATAGAGGCCAAAATGTAATTGATCGATTACTCTCCCCATGAAGCCTTAATTGAAGTCATGGTGATTTCTTTTTGTTGCATTCCTGAGCCAATAATTTGATGACTGGCTTGAATTATTGGCTCAGGAATGCGACAAACAAACAAATCTCCATGAATTCAAGGATTCATGGGGTGTGTAATTGGTAGATTTCTTTTTTTGGGTGAGCTATCCCTTTTTAAAAGGGTGTACAGATGCTGCTGTCACTTTACAGAGGCCAAAATGTAATTGATCGATTACTCTCCCCATGAAGCCTTAATTGAAGTCATGGTGATTTCTTTTTGTTGCATTCCTGAGCCAATAATTTGATGACTGGCTTGAATTATTGGCTCAGGAATGCGACAAACAAACAAATCTCCATGAATTCAAGGATTCATGGGGTGTGTAATTGGTAGATTTCTTTTTTTGGGTGAGCTATCCCTTTTTAAAAGGGTGTACAGATGCTGCTGTCACTTTACAGAGGCCAAAATGTAATTGATCGATTACTCTCCCCATGAAGCCTTAATTGAAGTCATGGTGATTTCTTTTTGTTGCATTCCTGAGCCAATAATTTGATGACTGGCTTGAATTATTGGCTCAGGAATGCGACAAACAAACAAATCTCCATGAATTCAAGGATTCATGGGGTGTGTAATTGGTAGATTTCTTTTTTTGGGTGAGCTATCCCTTTTTAAAAGGGTGTACAGATGCTGCTGTCACTTTACAGAGGCCAAAATGTAATTGATCGATTACTCTCCCCATGAAGCCTTAATTGAAGTCATGGTGATTTATTTTTGTTGCATTCCTGAGCCAATAATTTGATGACTGGCTTGAATTATTGGCTCAGGAATGCGACAAACAAACAAATCTCCATGAATTCAAGGATTCATGGGGTGTGTAATTGGTAGATTTCTTTTTTTGGGTGAGCTATCCCTTTTTAAAAGGGTGCAGATGCTGCTGTCACTTTACAGAGGCCAAAATGTAATTGTCTTTTATTTATGACCTTTTTTCTATCGATTACTCTCCCCATGAAGCCTTGAAGTCATGGTGATTTTTGTATATAATGGAGTTGTTTGCAGAGGGGCTCACTGAATCTAACAATCACGTAGACATATACCAAGTGTGATTAGCAAGAGAGGAATGTTTGTGACAAGTGTAATGTAAAAAGATTAGGAAGGATCCACACCAAGCAAGTTCTTCCTCAGACGTGTTTTTTTTTTTTTTTTACTATGTTACATTACATTGGGCGTATAGAAACAAAGATCATTTCAAAGTACAAACATATACAGTACCTGTGTGACATTTTGGATGAGGCTAGGCTCCATGTTAATAAGCAACTTGGGGTGAACAAATCTCCAACACACCCATGTCTGGTTTCTTTAACTGAAACGCCTCCTTGTCGACTTCAGTGTTTTAAGTCATCATAGACCTTTAAGTCCAAGGTACTAGGAATTTCAAATTTCTTGGCAACTGAAAACAAAGATTGCACAAGCTTATTGATGAATCTTATTTTATTAATGACCTTTTTTTCTTTCTATCGATCGCCCCTTGAAGTCATGATTCTCACACGCTGTTGTAAAACTGTTTGCATCCCAACTGAAACGCCTCCTTGTCGACTTCAGTGTTTTAAGTCATCATAGACCTTTAAGTCCAAGGTACTAGGAATTTCAAATTTCTTGGCAACTGAAAACAAAGATTGCACAAGCTTATATTGATGAATCTTATTTTATTAATTTTTTTTTCTATCGATTGCCCCTTGAAGTCATGATTCTCACACGCTGTTGTAAAACTGTTTGCATCCCAAAGGATATGCCTGCATGTTGCAAATAAAAGTGCATTGTTAAATACTGATTTCTGCTTTGCCCCCGTTTATTTTAAATGTATTATTCCAGAGTAAATTATTATTTAATTCTATATTGAGTGAAATATGATATTCTATATTGAGTGAAATCTATTCTATATTGAGTGAACTACAACTCCATATTGAGGGAATTACAACTCTATATTGATTAAAATACCACTCTATATTGAGTGAAATATGATATTCTATATCGAGTGAAATCTATTCTATATTGAGTGAACTACAACTCCATATTGAGGGAATTACAACTCTATATTGATTAAAATACCACTCTATATTGAGTGAAATATGATATTCTATATCGAGTGAAATCTATTCTATATTGAGTGAACTACAACTCCATATTGAGGGAATTACAACTCTATATTGATTAAAATACCACTCTATATTGAGTGAAATATAACTTTAAGTATCTCTATATTGAGTGAAATATAACTTAAAATATCTCTATATTGAGTGAAATATAACTCTATTGAGTGAAAATATAACTCTATATTGATTAAAATACCACTCTATATTGAGTGAAATATAACTTAAAATATCTCTATATTGAGTGAAAAATAACTCTATAGATGTTAGAGTTGTTTTTACTTTATGCTAAATGGAGTAAGTTGGTATTTTGTAGAGTTAAATGTTAACACTAAATGGAGTAGAAATAACTCTGAAGATTTAACTCTGTGACAAGAGTCATTTTCACTCTATCTGGAGTCGGAGCCAATACTGTCTTTTTGGGAGTAAAATTTTACTCAATTTGAGTAAATTTGACTCTGCGAATTTTCCTGTGTGTGCTCAGTGCTCAGTATGTATGTGATGACGACACGACACACAAGTAATAATTATTTGTGTCGTGTCATTATCACTGAGCACACTGAGCACACATTAGGACCAAATGTAACGTTAGCGGCCACCACATCTACATGAACGTCTACACAACATATAAGAGTTGTTTGTAGGTCGGAAATGATGGAATTTACCAACAAAAAAGGGTGTTTAACCTTCTCATACCTTATTAAAAGCGAAAGTATAGACGCATCACGGATAACTTGTGCTTCCATTCAAACAGACGACAACACACGTGACGTCAAGCCTCGCTCGCGTGAGACTTCCTCTCTAGATACTCTTCAATACCTGGCCAGGGTACTCCTGGGTCCTAGTGCCCCCCGATGTTCACTATGTCATGTACATGTATTTTATATGTTAATAAAATTGCATTTATCTTTAGTCCTAATTCTGTCACTGTTTGATGTCACAAAGAAGGGTGTATCCGAAAGCTGCCTACAACATTTGTAACATGTGATGAAAAAGTAAACAAATAATTAACTGTATTAGACACTTGTTAATGATGAATAGGCTTCACTTTAGATTGGCCCCCACGATAGCATCTGCAAATGATTTATAAATGTTTTATGAATGTCTTAAAGGGGAACTCCACTTTTTTTGGAAATTAGCTTATTTAACATCTTCCCTGGAGTTAGACAAGAAGATGCATACCTTTTTTGTCTCTGTGCGTGCATTTTAGCTTTGGGAATAGACACTCCGTTAGCATAGCTTAGCTTCATCACTGGAAGTGAGGCAGGACAGTAGCCTTACAGTGCCTTACAGTGTATTGCAAGGTCTGACATTGACCAAACTTGATATGCATGACCTTGGTGGGCTCTAGGTCAACTCCTGAAAAGGGGGTCAATGTCAGACTTTGCAATCAAAAGTTAGGGGGCTAATAACCCTTGCCATAATTTCAGTGCGCCCCCTAACTTTTGATTACAAGGTCTGACATTGACCCCCTTTTCAGGAGTTGACCTAGAGCCCACCAAGGTCATGCATATCAAGTTTGGTCAATGTCAGACCTTGCAATACACTGTAAGGCACTGTAAGGCTACTGTCCTGCCTCACTTCCAGTGATGAAGCTAAGCTATGCTAACGGAGCGTCTATTCCCAAAGCTAAAATGCACGCACAGAGACTAAAAAGGTATGCATCTTCTTTTCTAACTCCAGGGAAGATGTTAAATAAGCTAATTTCCAAAAAAAGTGGAGTTCCCCTTTAACAAATCATTTGTTGAACATGAAAAATAAATGGAGATACGCTATAGTCGTTTTTTCATATCCATTTTTCAAAGCATCTACAAATGTGTTACTACACATTAAACAACATTATTTAATGATGAACAAATCAAGTACAAACAATGTTGATAATGAGTTATAAATAATGTAGAACTAATCTGTAAATGTTATACAAATATAGTTATAAATGATTTAATAATCATTTATGAATGTATATAAATGGTTTGTTCATGATTAGTTCATTATCTACAAATACCTTATAAATGTATTATAACAGGGTGTTATTATAAAGTGCTACCAAAAAACCTTTGTTGACGAACATCTTTCGTCATCAATTTAGTCAACAAAATTAACACTGCCCTGCAGGTGAAGCTGTGGGAGTCAAGTTCAAGTTCCTCTTATTGCCACATGGCCAGGCCGGTAGAATTCATACACGGTGCAGGTGGTAGCTGCAACAATACACCACATAAAAGACACAACGGAACAGTACAGTACAGAAATACACCACCTAAAAAATACACGACGGAACAGTACAGTACGAAAAAATACAAACATCAGGTCAGTGTTAATTTTGGCAGCTACTGTATTTTCATTTTAGTTTTAGTCTTAGTCATGTGTCAAGTGCTCCTTTTTCGTTTTCATTAGTCATCTTCATTTATTTTTCGTTTAGTCAGTTTTAGTCAACTAAATGTCTGAGCATTTTAGTTTTTGTCTCAATTTTGTCTTTTTTGTTTTAGTCTAGATTTTGTCGACGAAAACGGATGACATTTTTGTCTGTTTTTAGTTAATGTACAAAAAAATATATATAAATTATAAAACTTTTTTTTCTTTTTTTTTGTCATGTAACAACTTCCACTGTGGTGTGCACCCATGAAGGGATAAATGAATGAATGAACGAAAACTCTATTAACATATTGCAGAATGGGCTAGCCCAATACACACAATTGTTGAGGGGATGCAGACCAGATAAAACGTTAGTCCTTTCCACATAAGGGACCCCCATTTTCAATTCATAGATTCACAAAAAGCACACCTGCCCTGAGTAGCGCAGGCCCTACCTGTGCACGACTTAGCTCGACTGCTAACCGTCGCGCGACGTCCCTCTGTCCGCTGTCACGAGACGAGGAAAACCCAGGACAGGACCGCTGCGCTGTTAGGATGTGCCGAGAAGAGTCCGGGGGCTGGTGAACTTCTGGCGAATACCCAACATTGTGTAATTTCTCCCTACTTCCATAACAACCAGTTCACGAAGTGCACTGCTACTTCCGCGTTTGGAAACGAAATGAGGAAGAGGGAGCGTGACCATTTCCGGCGTCATATAGGGAGATGCATGGGAGTGGCTTGGTCACGTGCAAGTGGGTGCATTTGTTTGTTTTGCGTGCACGCTAGGTGCATGGAGATAAGAGGTTATCTCATTGGCAGAGCGAGACGCAATAGCCAAGTATGATATTTAACCCCCCTTGAATGGCCCTTCTAAGGTTTCTCTCCTCCACATTGCCTGTGGTGCATTTTTTTCTATTGCTAGGTTTTAGTGAGTTTTTCCTTACCTTCGCGTGGGGTATGTCTGGGAGTGTTGCATTCATTTATTTTGCATTTATTAAAAAAATATTTACCTTATGGTGTCCTTGTTTTGTTCTTGAATTATTGTGATGTTTCTTCTTGACTTGTTTAAAGAAGACGTGTACGGCCCATGGGGACATTAACGTGTGTTGACAGGCCTTAAAAATACATTTGATTTGATTTGATTTTTGTTGTGTCTGTTATTGTTTATAAAATTATGCTAAATGTTAAAAAAAAATAAAACATTTGTTTACTTTTTGATGGTTACAGCAGAGGATGAAGGGGCTTTGAATACTTTAAGGATTTCATTATTGTTAGGGATTAGTGTTGGCAGAGAACCCAAATGCAGAACAGGACAAGGAGAAGGCAATAGGCAACAACGAGACACGGAGCCAGGAGTGAAGTCAAAAGAATAATGCTTTACTTCAGCATACAAAAAAGATGGCACAGCAATGGCCGGCAGAGGGCAAACTACCAAACAAAGAATAAACTCATAAATGAGAGCATGTACAGTACCAAAGGCACAACAAAAACGCTGAAAGACAGGCAATGAAACATAGCACAAGCTGACTACAAATAATACACTAACCAAACGAGACGAACTTTACACGAAAACAAAGAATGGTGGAACAAACAAATGAACACTAGGAAACTTACTATAGGATCACAGGAGAACAGAACATGAACAAGGACGTGGAACAGCAAACAAGCATGGACACCAAACACAAGCAGCAAACACTAGCAACAAACAATGAACCGACCCAGGGAGGCTGGCAGACAAGGCAGATATACACACTAATTGACACAATAGGGTGATTGGGAACGAGACACAGCTGGGTTGGAACAGACTGAACAGAATACATGACTGGACCGAAATACAAATACCCACACTGAGAACAACACTAGACTAGATCACAATACCAACACAGACAGGAGAGACACTAGGCCAGTAGGCCAGGCAGGGGAACATCACAGAAAGCAGGAACAGGTTAGTGAGCATGACAGAGAACAAATGAATAAACATTGACAGGCACAAATGCATGCAGGGCAGAACCAACTGCAGTAGGCCACAGGATGGCAGCAGAGTATTGTTCATGAGTGGAGTATTGTTCATGAGTGGAGGAAGTCCATGGACAGGTGGGGGCTGTTGAGGAGGATGGGAAGGAGGGGAGGCTGAACCCTTACAATTATAGTCCAATGATTCAGTCAGTCTCTACTGGAGATGATTGATATCATGAACATGACTGTCTCATGCACCTACTGTAAGTTTATCCAGACACGCTTGAGAGCAGAGTTCAGTCTGTATGTCACCGCTGATGCCCAGATGAATGATTATACCGATTGACAGTTGAAAAAAGTATTTATGCTTGTCACAGGTGATGAGGGCATATAGGAGACGATTCATGTTGGGAAATATGTCTGGGGTACTTCAGAGTGATGAAAGGCTGCACTGTGTCCATGTTCTGCATCTTCCACAGCGAATGAAAACTGGGTGTTGGCTGGCTGTCTCCTTAACTACTTAGCACTTGTTGAGGAGGCAGCAGGTGTCTGGTTGAGAATTATGGCTGAAACTCTCTTCATCTTGCTCCTCATGAGGTATATGTCTGACAAACTTAAGCAAACTGCTTCAATTGCTCTGTGCAATCAATGCATGGGCTGCAACGTTAGGTTGAAAGAGGAGGGGTTGTAACGTTAGTTTGAAAGAGGAGGGGCTGTAATGTTAGGTTGAAAGAGGAGGGGCTGTAATGTTAGGTTGAAAGAGGAGGGGCTGTAATGTTAGGTTGCAAGAGGAGGGGCTGTAACATTAGGTTGAAAGGGGAGGGGCTGTAATGTTAGGCTGAATGAAAGAGGAGGGGCTGTAACATTAGCTTGAATGAAAGAAGAGGGGCTGTAACAGTAGCTTGAATGAAAGAGGAGGGTCTGTAATGTTAGGTTGAATGGGGAGGGGCTGTAATGTTAGCTTGAATGAAAGAGGAGGGGCTGTAACGTTAGGTTTAAAGGGGAGGGGCTGTAATGTTAGGTTGAAAGGGGAGGGGCTGTAATGTTAGCTTGAATGAAAGAGGGGCTGTAATGTTAGGTTGAAAGGGGAGGGGCTGTAATGTTAGCTTGACTGAAAGAGGAGGGGCTGTAATGTTAGCTTGACTGAAAGAGGAGGGGATGTAATGTTAGCTTGAATGAAAGAGGAGGGGCTGTAATGTTAGCTTGATTGAAAGAGGAGGGGCTGTAATGTTAGCTTGAATGAAAGAGGAGGGGCTGTAATGTTAGGTTGAATGAAAGAGGAGGGGCTGTAACGTTAGGTTGAATGAAAGAGGAGGGGCTGTAATGTTAGGTTGAAAGAGGAGGGGCTGTAATGTTAGGTTGAAAGAGCAGGGTCTGTAACGTTAGGTTGAAAGAGGAGGGGCTGTAACGTTAGGTTGAAAGGGGAGGGGCTGTAACGTTAGGTTGAAAGAGGAGGGGCTGTAATGTTAGCTTGACTGAAAGAGGAGGGGCTGTAATGTTAGGTTGAAAGAGGAGGGGCTGTAATGTTAGGTTGAAAGAGGAGGGTCTGTAACATTAGGTTGAAAGAGGAGGGGCTGTAATGTTAGGTTGAAAGGGGAGGGGCTGTAATGTAGCTTGAATGAAAGAGGAGGGTCTGTAATGTTAGGTTTAAAGGGGAGGGGCTGTAATGTTAGCTTGACTGAAAGAGGAGGGGCTGTAATGTTAACATTTACATTTAGTCATTTAGCTGACGCTTTTATCCAAAGCGACTTACAAGTTCTGTACGACAAGTCGTCAGGAAGGGTACAACACTATCAGCTGAGTAACAATGTTCATCAAAGTGTTGCGTGTTACAGTGTAGGTTAGTTTATTAGGACAAGTGCATGACAGTAAGGTTAGTTAGGGTTAGTTTTATTAAATTTTTTATTTATTATTTTATTTGTTTCCATTATTTCAGATAATGGTTGAAGAAGTCGACGGCGAAAGATTGGACGGGATTCGGCTGTCCTAACTGGGGTGGGTAGTTCATTCCACCATTGTGGGGCAAGGACTGAGAATAGGTGGCTTCTCTTTGATGACCCTCCCGGAGCTTGGATAGGAGTAGGTCTGAGGCGGCCAGAAGATGCAGAGCGTAGGGGTCTTGAAGGTGTGTAGTTAGAGACCATTGACCGGAGGTAGGCGGGAGTGGTTCCCTTTGCCGCACGGTATGCTAGGTCGAGGGCCTTGAAGCGGATACGTGCAGCAATGGGGAGCCAGTGCAGGTACCTAAGAAGGGGGTGATATGGGCCGACTTCGGTAGGTTTGAGATCAGGCGGGCCGCTGCGTTTTGAACGAGTTGAAGAGGCTTGGTGACGGTGGCTGGGAGGCCAGCGAGCAGTGCGTTGCAGTAGTCGAGGCGGGAGATGACTGTTGATTGGACGAGGAGTTGGGTTGCTTCTTTTGTCAGGAAGGGGCGGATCCCTCTGACGTTGCTGAAGGAGCTGTAACGTTAGCTTGAATGAAAGAGAAGGGGCTGTAATGTTAGCTTGAAAGGGGAGGGGATGTAATGTTAGCTTGACTGAAAGAGGAGGGGCTGTAACGTTAGGTTGAAAGAGGAGGGGCTGTAATGTTAGCTTGACTGAAAGAGGAGGGGCTGTAATGTTAGTTTGATTGAAAGAGAAGGGGCTGTAACGTTAGCTTGACTGAAAGAGGAGGGGCTGTAACGTTAGGTTGAATGAAATAGGAGGGGCTGTAATGTTAGGTTGAAGGAGGAGGGGCTGTAATGTTAGCTTGAATGAAAGAGGAGGGGCTGTAATGTTAGCTTGACTGAAAGAAGAGGGGCTGTAATGTTAGGTTGAATGAAAGAGGAAGGGCTGTAACGTTAGGTTGAATGAAAGAGGAGGGGCTGTAATGATAGGTTGAATGAAAGAGGAGTGGCTGTAATGTTAGCTTGACTGAAAGAGGAGGGGCTGTAACGTTAGGTTGAATGAAAGAGGAGGGGCTGTAATGTTAGGTTGAAAGGGGAGGGGCTGTAATGTTAGCTTGAAAGGGGAGGGGCTGTAATGTTAGCTTGACTGAAAGAGGAGGGGCTGTAATGTTATCTTGAATGAAAGAAGAGGCGCTGTAACGTTAGCTTGACTGAAAGAAGATGGGCTGTAATGTTAGGTTGAATGAAAGAGGAGGGGCTGTACCGTTAGGTTGAATGAAAGAGGAGGGGCTGTAAAGATAGGTTGAATGAAAGAGGAGGGGCTGTAATGTTAGCTTGACTGAAAGAGGAGGGTCTGGAATGTTAGGTTGAAAGAGGAGGAGCTGTAACGTTAGCTTGAATGAAGGAGGAGGGGCTGTAATGTTAGGTTGAAAGAGGAGGGGCTGTAATGTGCAGGTACCTAAGAAGGGGGTGATATGGGCCGACTTCGGTAGGTTTGAGATCAGGCGGGCCGCTGCGTTTTGAACGAGTTGAAGAGGCTTGGTGACGGTGGCTGGGAGGCCAGCGAGCAGTGCGTTGCAGTAGTCGAGGCGGGAGATGACTGTTGATTGGACGAGGAGTTGGGTTGCTTCTTTTGTCAGGAAGGGGCGGATCCCTCTGACGTTGCTGGAGGAGCTGTAACGTTAGCTTGAATGAAAGAGAAGGGGCTGTAATGTTAGCTTGAAAGGGGAGGGGATGTAATGTTAGCTTGACTGAAAGAGGAGGGGCTGTAACGTTAGGTTGGAAGAGGAGGGGCTGTAATGTTAGCTTGACTGAAAGAGGAGGGGCTGTAATGTTAGTTTGATTGAAAGAGAAGGGGCTGTAACGTTAGCTTGACTGAAAGAGGAGGGGCTGTAACGTTAGGTTGAATGAAATAGGAGGGGCTGTAATGTTAGGTTGAAGGAGGAGGGGCTGTAATGTTAGCTTGAATGAAAGAGGAGGGGCTGTAATGTTAGCTTGACTGAAAGAAGAGGGGCTGTAATGTTAGGTTGAATGAAAGAGGAAGGGCTGTAACGTTAGGTTGAATGAAAGAGGAGGGGCTGTAATGATAGGTTGAATGAAAGAGGAGTGGCTGTAATGTTAGCTTGACTGAAAGAGGAGGGGCTGTAACGTTAGGTTGAATGAAAGAGGAGGGGCTGTAATGTTAGGTTGAAAGGGGAGGGGCTGTAATGTTAGCTTGAAAGGGGAGGGGCTGTAATGTTAGCTTGACTGAAAGAGGAGGGGCTGTAATGTTATCTTGAATGAAAGAAGAGGCGCTGTAACGTTAGCTTGACTGAAAGAAGAGGGGCTGTAATGTTAGGTTGAATGAAAGAGGAGGGGCTGTACCGTTAGGTTGAATGAAAGAGGAGGGGCTGTAAAGATAGGTTGAATGAAAGAGGAGGGGCTGTAATGTTAGCTTGACTGAAAGAGGAGGGTCTGGAATGTTAGGTTGAAAGAGGAGGAGCTGTAACGTTAGCTTGAATGAAGGAGGAGGGGCTGTAATGTTAGGTTGAAAGAGGAGGGGCTGTAATGTTAGGTTGAAAGAGGAGGGGCTGTAACGTTGGGTTGACTGAAAGAGGAGCGGCTGTAACGTTAGGTTGACTGAAAGAGGAGGGGCTGTAATGTTAGGTTGAAAGAGGAGGGGCTGTAAAGTTAGATTGACTGAAAGAGGAGGGGCTGTAACGTTAGGTTGAAAGAGGAGGGGCTGTAAAGTTAGGTTGACTGAAAGAGGAGGGGCTGTAACGTTAGGTTGAAAGAGGAGGGGCTGTGACATTAGGTTGAAAGAGGAGCGGCTGTAACGTTAGGTTGACTGAAAGAGGAGGCGCTGTAACATTAGCTTGACTGAAAGAGGAGGGGCTGTAATGTTAGCTTGACTGAAAGAGGAGGGGCTGTAACGTTAGGTTGAAAGAGGACAGGCTGTAATGTTAAGTTGAATGAAAGAGGAGGCGCTGTAACATTAGCTTGACTGAAAGAGGAGGGGCTGTAATGTTAGCTTGAATGCAAGAGGAGGGTCTGTAATGTTAGGTTTAAATAGGAGGGGCTGTAATGTTAGCTTGACTGAAAGAGGAGGGTCTGGAATGTTAGGTTGAAAGAGGAGGAGCTGTAACGTTAGCTTGAATGAAAGAGGAGGGGCCGTAACGTTAGGTTGAAAGAGGAGGGGCTGTAATGTTAGGTTGAAAGAGGAGGGGTTGTAACGTTGGGTTGACTGAAAGAGGAGCGGCTGTAACGTTAGGTTGACTGAAAGAGGAGGGGCTGTAATGTTAGGTTGAAAGAGGAGGGGCTGTAAAGTTAGACTGACTGAAAGAGGAGGGGCTGTAACGTTAGGTTGAAAGAGGAGGGGCTGTAAAGTTAGGTTGACTGAAAGAGGAGGGGCTGTAACGTTAGGTTGAAAGAGGAGGGGCTGTGACATTAGGTTGAAAGAGGAGCGGCTGTAACGTTAGGTTGACTGAAAGAGGAGGCGCTGTAACATTAGCTTGACTGAAAGAGGAGGGGCTGTAATGTTAGCTTGACTGAAAGAGGAGGGGCTGTAACGTTAGGTTGAAAGAGGACAGGCTGTAATGTTAAGTTGAATGAAAGAGGAGGCGCTGTAACATTAGCTTGACTGAAAGAGGAGGGTCTGTAATGTTAGGTTTAAATGGGAGGGGCTGTAATGTTAGCTTGACTGAAAGAGGAGGGGCTGTAATGTTAGCTTGACTGAAAGTGGAGGGGCTGTAATGTTAGCTTGAAAGGGGAGGGGCTGTAATGTTAGCTTGACTGAAAGAGGAGGGGCTGTAATGTTAGCTTGAATGAAAGAGCAGGGGCTGTAATGTTAGCTTGAATGAAAGAGGAGGGGCTGTAATGTTAGCTTGACTGAAAGAGGAGGGGCTGTAACGTTAGGTTGAATGAAAGAGGAGGGGCTGTAACGTTAGGTTGAAAGAGGAGGGGCTGTAATGTTATCTTGAATGAAAGAGGAGGGGCTGTAATGTTAGCTTGACTGAAAGAGGAGGGGCTGTAATGTTAGCTTGACTGAAAGAGGAGGGGCTGTAATGTTAGGTTGAAAGAGGAGGAGCAGTAACGTTAGCTTGAATGAAAGAGGAGGGGCTGTAACGTTAGGTTGAAAGAGGAGGGGCTGTAATGTTAGGTTGAAAGAGGAGGGGCTGTAACGTTGGGTTGACTGAAAGAGGAGCGGCTGTAACGTTAGGTTGACTGAAAGAGGAGGGGCTGTAATGTTAGGTTGAAAGAGGAGGGGCTGTAAAGTTAGATTGACTGAAAGAGGAGGGGCTGTAACGTTAGGTTGAAAGAGGAGGGGCTGTAAAGTTAGGTTGACTGAAAGAGGAGGGGCTGTAACGTTAGGTTGAAAGAGGAGGGGCTGTGACATTAGGTTGAAAGAGGAGCGGCTGTAACGTTAGGTTGACTGAAAGAGGAGGCGCTGTAACATTAGCTTGACTGAAAGAGGAGGGGCTGTAATGTTAGCTTGACTGAAAGAGGAGGGGCTGTAACGTTAGGTTGAAAGAGGACAGGCTGTAATGTTAAGTTGAATGAAAGAGGAGGCGCTGTAACATTAGCTTGACTGAAAGAGGAGGGGCTGTAATGTTAGCTTGAATGCCAGAGGAGGGTCTGTAATGTTAGGTTTAAATAGGAGGGGCTGTAATGTTAGCTTGACTGAAAGAGGAGGGTCTGGAATGTTAGGTTGAAAGAGGAGGAGCTGTAACGTTAGCTTGAATGAAAGAGGAGGGGCCGTAACGTTAGGTTGAAAGAGGAGGGGCTGTAATGTTAGGTTGAAAGAGGAGGGGCTGTAACGTTGGGTTGACTGAAAGAGGAGCGGCTGTAACGTTAGGTTGACTGAAAGAGGAGGGGCTGTAATGTTAGGTTGAAAGAGGAGGGGCTGTAAAGTTAGACTGACTGAAAGAGGAGGGACTGTAACGTTAGGTTGAAAGAGGAGGGGCTGTAAAGTTAGGTTGACTGAAAGAGGAGGGGCTGTAACGTTAGGTTGAAAGAGGAGGGGCTGTGACATTAGGTTGAAAGAGGAGCGGCTGTAACGTTAGGTTGACTGAAAGAGGAGGCGCTGTAACATTAGCTTGACTGAAAGAGGAGGGGCTGTAATGTTAGCTTGACTGAAAGAGGAGGGTCTGTAACGTTAGGTTGAAAGAGGACAGGCTGTAATGTTAAGTTGAATGAAAGAGGAGGCGCTGTAACATTAGCTTGACTGAAAGAGGAGGGGCTGTAATGTTAGCTTGAATGCAAGAGGAGGGTCTGTAATGTTAGGTTTAAATGGGAGGGGCTGTAATGTTAGCTTGACTGAAAGAGGAGGGGCTGTAATGTTAGCTTGACTGGAAGTGGAGGGGCTGTAATGTTAGCTTGAAAGGGGAGGGGCTGTAATGTTAGCTTGACTGAAAGAGGAGGGGCTGTAATGTTAGCTTGAATGAAAGAGCAGGGGCTGTAATGTTAGGTTGAAAGAGGAGGGGCTTTACTGTTAGCTTGACTGAAAGAGGACGGGCTGTAATGTTAGCTTGAATGAAAGAGGAGGGGCTGTAATGTTAGCTTGACTGAAAGAGGAGGGGCTGTAACATTAGGTTGAATGAAAGAGGAGGGGCTGTAACGTTAGGTTGAAAGAGGAGGGGCTGTAATGTTAGCTTGAATGAAAGAGGAGGGGCTGTAATGTTAGCTTGACTGAAAGAGGAGGGGCTGTAATGTTAGGTTGAATGAAAGAGGAGGGGCTGTAATGTTAGCTTGAATGAAAGAGGAGGGGCTGTAATGTTAGGTTGACTGAAAGAGGAGGGGCTGTAATGTTAGCTTGAATGAAAGAGGAGGGGCTGTAACATTAGCTTGACTGAAAGAGGAGAGGCTGTAACATTAGGTTGAATGAAATAGGAGGGGCTGTAACGTTAGGTTGAAAGAGGAGCGGCTGTAATGTTAGCTTGAATGAAAGAGGAGGGGCTGTAATGTTAGCTTGACTGAAAGAAGAGGGGCTGTAATGTTAGGTTGAATGAAAGAGGGGCTGTAATGTTAGGTTGAATGAAAGAGGAGGGGCTGTAATGATAGGTTGAATGAAAGAGGAGGGGCTGTAATGTTAGCTTGACTGAAAGAGGAGGGGCTGTAACGTTAGGTTGAATGAAAGAGGAGGGGCTGTAATGTTAGGTTGAAAGGGGAGGGTCTGTAATGTTAGCTTGACTGAAAGAGGAGGGGCTGTAATGTTAGATTGAATGAAAGTGCAGGGGCTGTAACTTTAGGTTGAAAGAGGAGGGGCTGTAATGTTAGCTTGACTGAAAGAAGAGGGGCTGTAATGTTAGCTTGAATGAAAGAGGAGGGGCTGTAACGTTAGCTTGACTGAAAGAGGAGGGGCTGTAACGTTAGGTTGAATGAAATAGGAGGGGCTGTAACGTTAGGTTGAAAGAGGAGGGGCTGTAATGTTAGCTTGAATGAAAGAGGAGGGGCTGTAATGTTAGCTTGACTGAAAGAGCAGGGGCTGTAATGTTATCTTGAATGAAAGAGCAGGCGCTGTAACGTTAGCTTGACTGAAAGAAGAGGGGCTGTAATGTTAGGTTGAATGAAAGAGGAGGGGCTGTAACGTTAGGTTGAATGAAAGAGGAGGGGCTGTAATGATAGGTTGAATGAAAGAGGAGGGGCTGTAATGTTAGCTTGACTGAAAGAGAAGGGGCTGGGATGTTAGGTTGAAAGAGGAGGGGCTGTAATGTTGATTTGATTTGATTTTTTATTTAGTACATACAATTTATACAATGGTATAAAAACAAGGGGTACAAGGATAATATGTGAAAGTCTGTCGACTTGTTTCCAACATGGTCCCAAGAAAAATACAATACATCACAAAGAAAGAGTTAAGATAAAAATAGATACAACAAGTAGATAAAATAGACAACACAATTTTCTAAGAGCCTCATTACAGCATGTCATGTTCCTGTTCTTCAAGAGTGGTGGCCAAGCACCCTCTGCAACCTATTGTTGCAGATGTCGCTTCACACCCCTCTTGAAGACAGCAATAGTGGGGGAGTTTTGGATGGCCCTGGGCAGAGAGTTCCACAGCCGGCAGGCTGTAGACAGAAAGCCATTCTGTGAATAGGAACCCTTTCTAGGCTCATAAACTGAGAGCTGTCCAGACCTTAACTGTCGTAAATGTTAGGTTGAAAGAGGAGGGGCTGTAATGTTAGGTTGAAAGAGGAGGGGCTGTAAAGTTAGATTGACTGAAAGAGGAGGGGCTGTAATGTTAGCTTGAATGAAAGAGGAGGGTCTGTAATGTTAGGTTTAAATGGGAGGGGCTGTAATGTTAGCTTGACTGAAAGAGGAGGGGCTGTAATGTTAGCTTGAAAGGGGAGGGGCTGTAAAGTTAGGTTGACTGAAAGAGGAGGGGCTGTAACGTTAGGTTGAAAGAGGAGGGGCTGTGACATTAGGTTGAAAGAGGAGCGGCTGTAACGTTAGGTTGACTGAAAGAGGAGGCGCTGTAACATTAGCTTGACTGAAAGAGGAGGGGCTGTAATGTTAGCTTGACTGAAAGAGGAGGGGCTGTAACGTTAGGTTGAAAGAGGACAGGCTGTAATGTTAAGTTGAATGAAAGAGGAGGCGCTGTAACATTAGCTTGACTGAAAGAGGAGGGGCTGTAATGTTAGCTTGAATGCAAGAGGAGGGTCTGTAATGTTAGGTTTAAATGGGAGGGGCTGTAATGTTAGCTTGACTGAAAGAGGAGGGGCTGTAATGTTAGCTTGACTGAAAGAGGAGGGGCTGTAATGTTAGCTTGAAAGGGGAGGGGCTGTAATTTTAGCTTGACTGAAAGAGGAGGGGCTGTAATGTTAGCTTGAATGAAAGAGCAAGGGCTGTAATGTTAGGTTGAAAGAGGAGGGGCTTTACTGTTAGCTTGACTGAAAGAGGACAGGCTGTAATGTTAGCTTGAATGAAAGAGGAGGGGCTGTAATGTTAGGTTGAATGAAAGAGGAGGGGCTGTAATGTTAGCTTGACTGAAAGAGGAGGGGCTGTAATGTTAGCTTGAATGAAAGAGGAGGGGCTGTAATGTTAGGTTGACTGAAAGAGGAGGGGCTGTAATGTTAGCTTGAAAGGGGAGGGGCTGTAATGTTAGCTTGACTGAAAGAGGAGGGGCTGTAATGTTATCTTGAATGAAAGAAGAGGCGCTGTAACGTTAGCTTGACTGAAAGAAGAGGGGCTGTAATGTTAGGTTGAATGAAAGAGGAGGGGCTGTACCGTTAGGTTGAATGAAAGAGGAGGGGCTGTAAAGATAGGTTGAATGAAAGAGGAGGGGCTGTAATGTTAGCTTGACTGAAAGAGGAGGGTCTGGAATGTTAGGTTGAAAGAGGAGGAGCTGTAACGTTAGCTTGAATGAAGGAGGAGGGGCTGTAATGTTAGGTTGAAAGAGGAGGGGCTGTAATGTTAGGTTGAAAGAGGAGGGGCTGTAACGTTGGGTTGACTGAAAGAGGAGCGGCTGTAACGTTAGGTTGACTGAAAGAGGAGGGGCTGTAATGTTAGGTTGAAAGAGGAGGGGCTGTAAAGTTAGATTGACTGAAAGTGGAGGGGCTGTAACGTTAGGTTGAAAGAGGAGGGGCTGTAAAGTTAGGTTGACTGAAAGAGGAGGGGCTGTAACGTTAGGTTGAAAGAGGAGGGGCTGTGACATTAGGTTGAAAGAGGAGCGGCTGTAACGTTAGGTTGACTGAAAGAGGAGGCGCTGTAACATTAGCTTGACTGAAAGAGGAGGGGCTGGAATGTTAGCTTGACTGAAAGAGGAGGGGCTGTAACGTTAGGTTGAAAGAGGACAGGCTGTAATGTTAAGTTGAATGAAAGAGGAGGCGCTGTAACATTAGCTTGACTGAAAGAGGAGGGGCTGTAATGTTAGCTTGAATGCAAGAGGAGGGTCTGTAATGTTAGGTTTAAATAGGAGGGGCTGTAATGTTAGCTTGACTGAAAGAGGAGGGTCTGGAATGTTAGGTTGAAAGAGGAGGAGCTGTAACGTTAGCTTGAATGAAAGAGGAGGGGCCGTAACGTTAGGTTGAAAGAGGAGGGGCTGTAATGTTAGGTTGAAAGAGGAGGGGTTGTAACGTTGGGTTGACTGAAAGAGGAGCGGCTGTAACGTTAGGTTGACTGAAAGAGGAGGGGCTGTAATGTTAGGTTGAAAGAGGAGGGGCTGTAAAGTTAGACTGACTGAAAGAGGAGGGGCTGTAACGTTAGGTTGAAAGAGGAGGGGCTGTAAAGTTAGGTTGACTGAAAGAGGAGGGGCTGTAACGTTAGGTTGAAAGAGGAGGGGCTGTGACATTAGGTTGAAAGAGGAGCGGCTGTAACGTTAGGTTGACTGAAAGAGGAGGCGCTGTAACATTAGCTTGACTGAAAGAGGAGGGGCTGTAATGTTAGCTTGACTGAAAGAGGAGGGGCTGTAACGTTAGGTTGAAAGAGGACAGGCTGTAATGTTAAGTTGAATGAAAGAGGAGGCGCTGTAACATTAGCTTGACTGAAAGAGGAGGGGCTGTAATGTTAGCTTGAATGCAAGAGGAGGGTCTGTAATGTTAGGTTTAAATGGGAGGGGCTGTAATGTTAGCTTGACTGAAAGAGGAGGGGCTGTAATGTTAGCTTGACTGAAAGTGGAGGGGCTGTAATGTTAGCTTGAAAGGGGAGGGGCTGTAATGTTAGCTTGACTGAAAGAGGAGGGGCTGTAATGTTAGCTTGAATGAAAGAGCAGGGGCTGTAATGTTAGGTTGAAAGAGGAGGGGCTTTACTGTTAGCTTGACTGAAAGAGGACGGGCTGTAATGTTAGCTTGAATGAAAGAGGAGGGGCTGTAATGTTAGCTTGACTGAAAGAGGAGGGGCTGTAACGTTAGGTTGAATGAAAGAGGAGGGGCTGTAACGTTAGGTTGAAAGAGGAGGGGCTGTAATGTTATCTTGAATGAAAGAGGAGGGGCTGTAATGTTAGCTTGACTGAAAGAGGAGGGGCTGTAATGTTAGCTTGACTGAAAGAGGAGGGGCTGTAATGTTAGGTTGAAAGAGGAGGAGCAGTAACGTTAGCTTGAATGAAAGAGGAGGGGCTGTAACGTTAGGTTGAAAGAGGAGGGGCTGTAATGTTAGGTTGAAAGAGGAGGGGCTGTAACGTTGGGTTGACTGAAAGAGGAGCGGCTGTAACGTTAGGTTGACTGAAAGAGGAGGGGCTGTAATGTTAGGTTGAAAGAGGAGGGGCTGTAAAGTTAGATTGACTGAAAGAGGAGGGGCTGTAACGTTAGGTTGAAAGAGGAGGGGCTGTAAAGTTAGGTTGACTGAAAGAGGAGGGGCTGTAACGTTAGGTTGAAAGAGGAGGGGCTGTGACATTAGGTTGAAAGAGGAGCGGCTGTAACGTTAGGTTGACTGAAAGAGGAGGCGCTGTAACATTAGCTTGACTGAAAGAGGAGGGGCTGTAATGTTAGCTTGACTGAAAGAGGAGGGGCTGTAACGTTAGGTTGAAAGAGGACAGGCTGTAATGTTAAGTTGAATGAAAGAGGAGGCGCTGTAACATTAGCTTGACTGAAAGAGGAGGGGCTGTAATGTTAGCTTGAATGCAAGAGGAGGGTCTGTAATGTTAGGTTTAAATAGGAGGGGCTGTAATGTTAGCTTGACTGAAAGAGGAGGGTCTGGAATGTTAGGTTGAAAGAGGAGGAGCTGTAACGTTAGCTTGAATGAAAGAGGAGGGGCCGTAACGTTAGGTTGAAAGAGGAGGGGCTGTAATGTTAGGTTGAAAGAGGAGGGGCTGTAACGTTGGGTTGACTGAAAGAGGAGCGGCTGTAACGTTAGGTTGACTGAAAGAGGAGGGGCTGTAATGTTAGGTTGAAAGAGGAGGGGCTGTAAAGTTAGACTGACTGAAAGAGGAGGGACTGTAACGTTAGGTTGAAAGAGGAGGGGCTGTAAAGTTAGGTTGACTGAAAGAGGAGGGGCTGTAACGTTAGGTTGAAAGAGGAGGGGCTGTGACATTAGGTTGAAAGAGGAGCGGCTGTAACGTTAGGTTGACTGAAAGAGGAGGCGCTGTAACATTAGCTTGACTGAAAGAGGAGGGGCTGTAATGTTAGCTTGACTGAAAGAGGAGGGTCTGTAACGTTAGGTTGAAAGAGGACAGGCTGTAATGTTAAGTTGAATGAAAGAGGAGGCGCTGTAACATTAGCTTGACTGAAAGAGGAGGGGCTGTAATGTTAGCTTGAATGCAAGAGGAGGGTCTGTAATGTTAGGTTTAAATGGGAGGGGCTGTAATGTTAGCTTGACTGAAAGAGGAGGGGCTGTAATGTTAACTTGACTGGAAGTGGAGGGGCTGTAATGTTAGCTTGAAAGGGGAGGGGCTGTAATGTTAGCTTGACTGAAAGAGGAGGGGCTGTAATGTTAGCTTGAATGAAAGAGCAGGGGCTGTAATGTTAGGTTGAAAGAGGAGGGGCTTTACTGTTAGCTTGACTGAAAGAGGACGGGCTGTAATGTTAGCTTGAATGAAAGAGGAGGGGCTGTAATGTTAGCTTGACTGAAAGAGGAGGGGCTGTAACATTAGGTTGAATGAAAGAGGAGGGGCTGTAACGTTAGGTTGAAAGAGGAGGGGCTGTAATGTTAGCTTGAATGAAAGAGGAGGGGCTGTAATGTTAGCTTGACTGAAAGAGGAGGGGCTGTAATGTTAGGTTGAATGAAAGAGGAGGGGCTGTAATGTTAGCTTGAATGAAAGAGGAGGGGCTGTAATGTTAGGTTGACTGAAAGAGGAGGGGCTGTAATGTTAGCTTGAATGAAAGAGGAGGGGCTGTAACATTAGCTTGACTGAAAGAGGAGAGGCTGTAACGTTAGGTTGAATGAAATAGGAGGGGCTGTAACGTTAGGTTGAAAGAGGAGCGGCTGTAATGTTAGCTTGAATGAAAGAGGAGGGGCTGTAATGTTAGCTTGACTGAAAGAAGAGGGGCTGTAATGTTAGGTTGAATGAAAGAGGGGCTGTAATGTTAGGTTGAATGAAAGAGGAGGGGCTGTAATGATAGGTTGAATGAAAGAGGAGGGGCTGTAATGTTAGCTTGACTGAAAGAGGAGGGGCTGTAACGTTAGATTGAAAGAGGAGGAGCTGTGACGTTAGGTTGAATGAAAGAGGAGGGGCTGTAATGTTAGGTTGAAAGGGGAGGGGCTGTAATGTTAGCTTGACTGAAAGAGGAGGGGCTGTAATGTTAGATTGAATGAAAGTGCAGGGGCTGTAACTTTAGGTTGAAAGAGGAGGGGCTGTAATGTTAGCTTGACTGAAAGAAGAGGGGCTGTAATGTTAGCTTGAATGAAAGAGGAGGGGCTGTAACGTTAGCTTGACTGAAAGAGGAGGGGCTGTAACGTTAGGTTGAATGAAATAGGAGGGGCTGTAACGTTAGGTTGAAAGAGGAGGGGCTGTAATGTTAGCTTGAATGAAAGAGGAGGGGCTGTAATGTTAGCTTGACTGAAAGAGCAGGGGCTGTAATGTTATCTTGAATGAAAGAGCAGGCGCTGTAACGTTAGCTTGACTGAAAGAAGAGGGGCTGTAATGTTAGGTTGAATGAAAGAGGAGGGGCTGTAACGTTAGGTTGAATGAAAGAGGAGGGGCTGTAATGATAGGTTGAATGAAAGAGGAGGGGCTGTAATGTTAGCTTGACTGAAAGAGAAGGGGCTGGGATGTTAGGTTGAAAGAGGAGGGGCTGTAATGTTGATTTGATTTGATTTTTTATTTAGTACATACAATTTATACAATGGTATAAAAACAAGGGGTACAAGGATAATATGTGAAAGTCTGTCGACTTGTTTCCAACATGGTCCCAAGAAAAATACAATACATCACAAAGAAAGAGTTAAGATAAAAATAGATACAACAAGTAGATAAAATAGACAACACAATTTTCTAAGAGCCTCATTACAGCATGTCATGTTCCTGTTCTTCAAGAGTGGTGGCCAAGCACCCTCTGCAACCTATTGTTGCAGATGTCGCTTCACACCCCTCTTGAAGACTGCAATAGTGGGGGAGTTTTGGATGGCCCTGGGCAGAGAGTTCCACAGCCGGCAGGCTGTAGACAGAAAGCCATTCTGTGAATAGGAACCCTTTCTAGGCTCATAAACTGAGAGCTGTCCAGACCGTAACTGTCGTAAATGTTAGGTTGAAAGAGGAGGGGCTGTAATGTTAGGTTGAAAGAGGAGGGGCTGTAAAGTTAGATTGACTGAAAGAGGAGGGGCTGTAATGTTAGCTTGAATGAAAGAGGAGGGTCTGTAATGTTAGGTTTAAATGGGAGGGGCTGTAATGTTAGCTTGACTGAAAGAGGAGGGGCTGTAATGTTAGCTTGAAAGGGGAGGGGCTGTAAAGTTAGGTTGACTGAAAGAGGAGGGGCTGTAACGTTAGGTTGAAAGAGGAGGGGCTGTGACATTAGGTTGAAAGAGGAGCGGCTGTAACGTTAGGTTGACTGAAAGAGGAGGCGCTGTAACATTAGCTTGACTGAAAGAGGAGGGGCTGTAATGTTAGCTTGACTGAAAGAGGAGGGGCTGTAACGTTAGGTTGAAAGAGGACAGGCTGTAATGTTAAGTTGAATGAAAGAGGAGGCGCTGTAACATTAGCTTGACTGAAAGAGGAGGGGCTGTAATGTTAGCTTGAATGCAAGAGGAGGGTCTGTAATGTTAGGTTTAAATGGGAGGGGCTGTAATGTTAGCTTGACTGAAAGAGGAGGGGCTGTAATGTTAGCTTGACTGAAAGAGGAGGGGCTGTAATGTTAGCTTGAAAGGGGAGGGGCTGTAATGTTAGCTTGACTGAAAGAGGAGGGGCTGTAATGTTAGCTTGAATGAAAGAGCAAGGGCTGTAATGTTAGGTTGAAAGAGGAGGGGCTTTACTGTTAGCTTGACTGAAAGAGGACAGGCTGTAATGTTAGCTTGAATGAAAGAGGAGGGGCTGTAATGTTAGGTTGAATGAAAGAGGAGGGGCTGTAATGTTAGCTTGACTGAAAGAGGAGGGGCTGTAATGTTAGCTTGAATGAAAGAGGAGGGGCTGTAATGTTAGGTTGACTGAAAGAGGAGGGGCTGTAATGTTAGCTTGAATGAAAGAGGAGGGGCTGTAACGTTAGCTTGACTGAAAGAGGAGGGGCTGTAACGTTAGGTTGAATGAAATAGGAGGGGCTGTAACGTTAGGTTGAAAGAGGAGGGGCTCTAATGTTAGCTTGAATGAAAGAGGAGGGGCTGTAATGTTAGCTTGACTGAAAGAAGACGGGCTGTAATGTTAGGTTGAATGAAAGAGGGGCTGTAATGTTAGGTTGAATGAAAGAGGAGGGGCTGTAATGATAGGTTGAATGAAAGAGGAGGGGCTGTAATGTTAGCTTGACTGAAAGAGGAGGGGCTGTAACGTTAGGTTGAAAGAGGAGGAGCTGTAACGTTAGGTTGAATGAAAGAGGAGGGGCTGTAATGTTAGGTTGAAAGGGGAGGGGCTGTAATGTTAGCTTGACTGAAAGAGGAGGGGCTGTAATGTTAGATTGAATGAAAGTGCATGGGCTGTAACTTTAGGTTGAAAGAGGAGGGGCTGTAATGTTAGCTTGACTGAAAGAAGAGGGGCTGTAATGTTAGCTTGAATGAAAGAGGAGGGGCTGTAACGTTAGCTTGACTGAAAGAGGAGGGGCTGTAACGTTAGGTTGAAAGAGGAGGGGCTGTAATGTTAGCTTGAATGAAAGAGGAGGGGCTGTAATGTTAGCTTGACTGAAAGAGCAGGGGCTGTAATGTTATCTTGAATGAAAGAGCAGGCGCTGTAACGTTAGCTTGACTGAAAGAAGAGGGGCTGTAATGTTAGGTTGAATGAAAGAGGAGGGGCTGTAACGTTAGGTTGAATGAAAGAGGAGGGGCTGTAATGATAGGTTGAATGAAAGAGGAGGGGCTGTAATGTTAGCTTGACTGAAAGAGGAGGGGCTGGATTGTTAGGTTGAAAGAGGAGGGGCTGTAATGTTAGGTTGAAAGAGGAGGGGCTGTAATGTTAGGTTGAAAGAGGAGGGGCTGTAACGTTAGGTTGACTGAAAGAGGACCGGCTGTAACGTTAGGTTGAAAGAGGAGGGGCTGTAATGTTAGGTTGAAAGAGGAGGGGCTGTAAAGTTAGATTGACTGAAAGAGGAGGGGCTGTAATGTTAGCTTGAATGAAAGAGGAGGGTCTGTAATGTTAGGTTTAAATGGGAGGGGCTGTAATGTTAGCTTGACTGAAAGAGGAGGGGCTGTAATGTTAGCTTGAAAGGGGAGGGCTGTAATGTTAGCTTGACTGAAAGAGGAGGGGATGTAATGTTAGCTTGAATGAAAGAGGAGGGGCTGTAATGTTAGCTTGACTGAAAGAGGAGGGGCTGTAATGTTAGCTTGAATGAAAGAGGAGGGGCTGTAATGTTAGGTTGAATGAAAGAGGAGGGGCTGTAACATTAGGTTGAATGAAAGAGGAGGGGCTGTAATGTTAGGTTGAAAGAGGAGGGGCTGTAATGTTAGGTTGAAAGAGGAGGGTCTGTAACGTTAGGTTGAAAGAGGAGGGGCTGTAATGTTAGGTTGTAAGAGGAGGGGCTGTAACGTCAGGTTGAAAGAGGAGGGGCTGTAATGTTAGCTTGACTGAAAGAGGAGGGGCTGTAATGTTAGGTTGAAAGAGGAGGGTCTGTAACATTAGGTTGAAAGAGGAGGGGCTGTAATGTTAGGTTGAAAGGGGAGGGGCTGTAATGTTAGGTTGAAAGGGGAGGGGCTGTAATGTTAGCTTGAATGAAAGAGGAGGGTCTGTAATGTTAGGTTTAAAGGGGAGGGGCTGTAATGTTAGCTTGACTGAAAGAGGAGGGGATGTAATGTTAGCTTGACTGAAAGAGGAGGGGCTGTAATGTTAACATTTACATTTACATTTAGTCATTTAGCTGACGCTTTTATCCAAATCGACTTACAAGTTCTGTACGACAAGTCATCAGGAAGGGTACAACTCTATCAGCTGAGTAACAATGTTCATCAAAGTGTTGCGTGTTACAGTGTAGGTTAGTTTATTAGGACAAGTGCATGACAGTAAGGTTAGTTAGGGTTAGTTTTATTTTATTTTTTATTTATTATTTTATTTGTTTCCATTATTTCAGATAATGGTTGAAGAAGTGCGTCTTTAGTCGACGGCGAAAGATTGGACGGGATTCGGCTGTCCTAACTGGGGTGGGTAGTTCATTCCACCATTGTGGGGCAAGGACTGAGAATAGGTGGCTTCTCTTTGATGACCCTCCCGGAGCTTGGATAGGAGTAGGTCTGAGGCGGCCAGAAGATGCAGAGCGTAGGGGTCTTGAAGGTGTGTAGTTAGAGACCATTGACCGGAGGTAGGCGGGAGCGGTTCCCTTTGCCGCACGGTATGCTAGGTCGAGGGCCTTGAAGCGGATACGTGCAGCAATAGGGAGCCAGTGCAGGTACCTAAGAAGTGGGGTGACATGGGCCGACTTCGGTAGGTTTGAGATCAGGCGGGCCGCTGCGTTTTGAACGAGTTAAAGAGGCTTGGTGACGGTGGCTGGGAGGCCAGCGAGCAGTGCGTTGCAGTAGTCGAGGCGGGAGATGATTCCTACCTCCACTGCATCCTTTGTAATGGCTGTCCTATACCGCCCCCCAGGCCCTTACACCCTCTTCCTAGATGAATTTTCAACTTTCATCTCTGAGCTTGTTATGCGCTCAGATAACATTTTAATTGTTGGTGATTTTAACATTCATTCCAATAAAACTCTAGATCCCCTAAATAAGGCTTTTACCGACATCATTGACTCTGTCGGTCTCATTCAAATCGTTGACCAACCCACTCACAGTGGTGGGAACACCCTTGACCTAGTCCTAGCCCGCGGTCTCACTGTGTCAAATTTGACCGTCTCCCCCTATGTTCCTGCTCTCTCAGACCACTACCTCATCAAATTTCAAATCGATCTGACGGTTTCTCGCCCAGACAGTGTAGAATCCTACATGAGCCGTCGTATTAACGTCTCAACTGTCCCAATTCTAGTTAACTGCCTACCAGACACCCTCTCTCCCTTCCTCTCTTACTCTGGCCCCCTTGATCTCTTTACAGACAAACTTAATGCCGCCCTTCGTAGCACGCTCGACATTGTCGCTCCCCTTAAACCTAAAATTAAACGTGCTCCGCAAAAACTAACTCCCTGGTTTACGGAGGAAAAAGCGCTCCTTTAAAAAGGCTTGTCGCAAACTTGAACATAAATGGCGTTCGACCAAACTCGAAGTATTCCGCCTCGCCTGGAATGATAGTTTACGTAACTACAAAAAGGCACTCTCACTTGCCAAAACCTCTTATTTTTCCAGGCTCATAAATGAAAACAAAAACAACTCAAAGTTTCTGTTTGACACAGTTGCAAAACTTACGCAGAAACAACCAAGTGCCCTAAACCATGCGTTCTCGGCTAACGAATTCATGAAATTTTTTACCAAGAAAATTGACCTCATTAGAGAAGAAATTGTTGCTTTACTCAACAATCAGAGTCCCTCCCAACCTTTGACGGGCATTCCCCCTGACTTTGATTCCAGTCATACGCTATGCTGCCTTGAAAACGTCTCACTTAGTGCCCTCTCTAAACTGGTTGGCGCGGCTAAACCTTCAACCTGTCTGTTTGACCCTCTCCCAGCAACTCTCATCAAAAAACTCTTCCCAACTCTAGGCCCTGCCCTACTCAATATCTTCAACACCTCCTTGTCTACTGGCGTGGTGCCCCTGGCCTTTAAATCAGCCGTCATTAAACCACTACTTAAAAAACCGAACCTCGACCCTCTATTCTTGAAAAATTACAGACCTATCTCCAATCTTCCATTCCTATCCAAAGTGTTAGAACGGATCGTCGCAACGCAACTTACTGACCATTTATCAAACAATAATCTTAATGAATCATTTCAATCTGGCTTTAGAGCCTTACACTCCACCGAAACGGCGGTTACCAAAGTCACAAATGACTTACTGCTCTCTCTTGACTCAAACCTCACTTCTGTGCTCTTATTGCTTGATCTCAGTGCAGCCTTTGACACTATCGATCACTCGATTCTTCTAGGTCGGCTTGAGAATCATGTTGGCATTCGGGGTCTCGCACTAGCTTGGTTTAAATCCTATTTAACTGATAGAACACACTGCGTGGTCTATAATGATTTAACATCTGAGACCCTCCCAGTGCAATGTGGTGTCCCACAAGGCTCTGTCCTGGGCCCTTTGCTATTTTCGATTTACATGCTACCCCTCGGCGATATCATACGCAAATTTGGCATAAACTTTCATTTTTACGCTGATGACACCCAATTATATATACCTATTAAGCCAAATGATTCCTCCCAACTACAAAACCTTGAGGCCTGCTTGCTTGCCGTCAAAAAATGGATGTCGCAAAACTTTCTACTCCTTAATGCAGATAAAACTGAGATGTTAATTGTTGGCCCCCCAAACCACAGAGGCCTGTTTCAGGACATCTCCCTCAACTTTGATACCTGTCATGTATCCCAAAGCTCCACCATAAAAAACCTCGGAGTCATTTTTGATTCCTCCCTCTCATTTAATGCACATATAAAAAATGTCACCAAAATTGCATTCTTCCATCTTCGTAATATCGCAAAAATACGCCCCATTTTAACTCTGGCTGATGCTGAAACCCTGATTCATGCTTTTGTCTCATCACGTCTGGACTACTGTAATGCACTTTTTTCAGGCCTACCTAATTCAAGCATCAAAAATCTTCAACTCGTGCAAAATGCGGCTGCACGGATACTAACTAGAACTAGAAAATGTTATCACATCACACCAGTTTTGTCCGCCCTACACTGGCTTCCTATCCAAGCCCGTTCTGACTTTAAAGTGCTACTCCTCACCTACAAAATTTTAAATGGGCTTGCACCGCTCTATCTATCCGATCTCATCTCCCGATACTCGCCCGCTCGTGCTCTGCGCTCACAAAATGCGGGGCTTCTATCGACCCCTAGGGTTAAAAGGAAATCCGCCGGCCACAGAGCCTTTGTCTACCGCGCTCCCTACCTGTGGAACAAATTACCTGCCGTCATCAGGGGCGCCTGCTCTGTCGAAGCTTTTAAATCCCTGCTTAAGACTCATCTTTTCTCTCTCTCCTTCAACCTACCCTGATCTCACCTGGTCGGGGACTGACCTTTAGATTAATCTGTGTAGTTTAGTTATGGTACAGGGTACTACATGGTACCACTGGGTAGTTTACTACAGGGTAGTTTAGTTAGGGTACAGGGTACTACATGGTACTACATGGTACTACATGGTACTACATGGCACTACAGGGTACTACATGGCTCTACGTGGCTCTACGTGGCTCTACGTGGCACTACATGGCACTACAGGGTACTACATGACACTACAGGGTACTACAGGGTACTACATGGCACTACAGGGTACTATAGGGTACTACATGGCACTACGGGGTACTACATGGCACTACAGGGTACTACATGTCTGCTCCTTTGCAGCACCACAAACATGGGAACTCTCTAACTCTCCCCCCCCCCCCTCTCCCCCCCCCCCCCCCCCCCCCCCCCTCCCCCTTCTCTCTGAGTGCCCGTCTCCTGGCGCTGACTAAGGTGATGGATGCCTCGGGGTCTTGGCCAAGATTGTAGTGACTGCTCTACATGCACCTCCGAGGCCTTGGATCAGTCATTCACCGCCGTCTGTCCGTGGTCCTGTCAACTGATTAACAGTATCAACAGACTGTTAACAGATTAACAGTCAACGCGGTTTCATTGCTGGGTTAAGTACTTCTATTCTATTCACATAATACGCCTACTTCATATATCTACTCCATTCACATATATGCCTACCACTTGTATCTATTGCTATGTCCGCCTACTACAATCTCATGAGCTGTCTAACGCCTGTCCCGTCTCCCTGTCTCCCTATGACTTGCTGTCCTGGAGTGTTGACCAGAGTGTTGGACGTCCCGTGACGAAGGCCGGGAGGTTGCGACCCCCTCTGCGTGCCCCCCTGTCTCCGGAGGTCTCGTAGTGGTGAACGGAGTGCCGGATGTCCCGCGATGACGTCGGGGAGTTCGCGACCCTCTCTGCGCCGCCCCCTATCTCCCTGTCTCCGGCTGTCCCTAAGCAACGACCGGAGTGTTAAATGTCCCTTGACTAAGACGGGGAGGACGTGGCCCTCTTTGCGCCGCCCCTGTGCCTCAAATAGATTCGCTATCAGCTCTATCTTTAATCTTTCAAAATGTTCAGTTGCTATCGCTATTAGCTCTATCTTTAATTTTTCAAAATGTACAGTTGCTATTGCATGCACTCATCTGTGTTCCACTACACACATGAGTGCATGCTTACCAACTGTCCGTCTGCAACACTACTATCACCAACATCTAAGAAGGGAGATCCCCCCTTGAATGGCCCTTCTAAGGTTTCTCTCCTCCACACTGCCTGTGGAGCTTTTTTTCCCTATTGTTAGGTTTTAGTGAGTTTTTCCTTACCTTCACGTGGGGTATGTCTGGGAGTGCTTGCATTCTTTCATTTATTTGTATTCATCTAAAAATGTTTGGACCTTATGGTGTTCTTGTTCTGTTCTTGACTTATTGTTATGTTTTCTTCTTGACTTGTTTAAAGAAGATCTGTACGGCCCATGGGGACATTAACGTGTGTTGTCGGGCCCTATAAATAAATTTGATTTGATTTGATTTGATTTAGATGACTGTTGATTGGACGAGGAGTTGGGTTGCTTCTTTTGTCAGGAAGGGGCGGATCCTTCTGACGTTGCTGAAGGAGCTGTAACGTTAGCTTGAATGAAAGAGAAGGGGCTGTAATGTTAGCTTGAAAGGGGAGGGGCTGTAATGTTAGCTTGAATGAAAGAGCAGGGGCTGTAACGTTAGGTTGAAAGAGGAGGGGCTGTAATGTTAGCTTGACTGAAAGAGGAAGGGCGGTAATGTTAGCTTGAATGAAAGAGGAGGGGCTGTAACGTTAACTTGGCTGAAAGAGGAGGGGCTGTAACGTTAGGTTGAATGAAATAGGAGGGGCTGTAATGTTAGTTTGAAAGAGGGGGGGCTGTAATGTTAGCTTGAATGAAAGAGGAGGGGCTGTAATGTTAGCTTGACTGAAAGAAGAGGGGCTGTAATGTTAGGTTGAATGAAAGAGGAGGGGCTGTAACGTTAGGTTGAATGAAAGAGGAGGGGCTGTAATGATAGGTTGAATGAAAGAGGAGGGGCTGTAATGTTAGCTTGACTGAAAGAGGAGGGGCTGTAACGTTAGGTTGAATGAAAGAGGAGGGGCTGTAATGTTAGGTTGAAAGAGGAGGAGCTGTAACGTTAGGTTGAATGAAAGAGGAAGGACTGTAATGTTAGGTTGAAAGGGGAGGGGCTGTAATGTTAGCTTGAAAGGGGAGGGGCTGTAATGTTAGCTTGAATGAAAGAGGAGGGGCTGTAACGTTAGCTTGACTGAAAGAGGAGGGGCTGTAACGTTAGGTTGAATGAAATAGGAGGGGCTGTAACGTTAGGTTGAAAGAGGAGGGGCTGTAATGTTAGGTTGACTGAAAGAGGAGGGGCTGTAATGTTAGCTTGAATGAAAGAGGAGGGGCTGTAACGTTAGCTTGACTGAAAGAGGAGGGGCTGTAATGTTAGGTTGAATGAAATAGGAGGGGCTGTAACGTTAGGTTGAAAGAGGAGGGGCTGTAATGTTAGCTTGAATGAAAGAGGAGGGGCTGTAATGTTAGATTGAATGAAAGAGGAGGGGCTGTAATGATAGGTTGAATGAAAGAGGAGGGGCTGTAATGTTAGCTTGACTGAAAGAGGAGGGGCTGTAATGTTAGGTTGAGTGAAAGAGGAGGGGCTGTAATGTTAGGTTGAAAGGGGAGGGGCTGTAATGTTAGCTTGAAAGGGGAGGGGCTGTAATGTTAGCTTGACTGAAAGAGGAGGGGCTGTAATGTTAGCTTGAATGAAAGAGCAGGGGCTGTAACGTTAGGTTGAAAGAGGAGGGGCTGTAATGTTAGCTTAACTGAAAGAGGAGGGGCTGTAATGTTAGCTTGAATGAAAGAGGAGTGGCTGTAACGTTAGCTTGACTGAAAGAGGAGGGGCTGTAACGTTAGGTTGAATGAAATAGGAGGGGCTGTAACGTTAGGTTGAAAGAGGAGGGGCTGTAATGTTAGCTTGAATGAAAGAGGAGGGGCTGTAATGTTAGCTTGAATGAAAGAGGAGGGGCTGTAATGTTATCTTGAATGAAAGAGGAGGCGCTGTAACGTTAGCTTGACTGAAAGAAGAGGGGCTGTAATGTTAGGCTGAATGAAAGAGGAGGGATGTAACGTTAGGTTGAATGAAAGAGGAGGGGCTGTAATGATAGGTTGAATGAAAGAGGAGGGGATGTAATGTTAGCTTGACTGAAAGAGGAGGGGCTGGAATGTTATGTTGAAAGAGGAGGGGCTGTAATGTTAGGTTGAAAGAGGAGGAGCTGTAACGTTAGCTTGAATGAAAGAGGAGGGGCTGTAACATTAGGTTGAAAGAGGGGCTGTAATGTTAGGTTGAAAGAGGAGGGGCTGTAACGTTAGGTTGACTGAAAGAGGAGCGGCTGTAACGTTAGGTTGAAAGAGGAGGGGCTGTAAAGTTAGATTGACTGAAAGAGGAGGGGCTGTAACGTTAGGCTGAAATAGGAGGGGCTGTAAAGTTAGGTTGACTGAAAGAGGAGGGGCTGTAACGTTAGGTTGACTGAAAGAGGAGCGGCTGTAATGTTAGGTTGAAAGAGGAGGGGCTGTAAAGTTAGATTGACTGAAAGAGGAGGGGCTGTAACGTTAGGCTGAAATAGAAGGGGCTGTAAAGTTAGGTTGACTGAAAGAGGAGGGGCTGTAACGTTAGGTTGAAAGAGGAGGGGCTGTGACATTAGGTTGAAAGAGGAAGGGCTGTAACGTTAGGTTGACTGAAAAAGGAGGGGCTGTAACGTTAGGTTGAAAGAGGACGGGCTGTAATGTTAAGTTGACTGAAAGAGGAGGGGCTGTAATGTTAGCTTGAATGAAAGAGGATGGTCTGTAATGTTAGGTTTAAATGGGAGGGGCTGTAATGTTAGCTTGACTGAAAGAGGAGGGGCTGTAATGTTAGCTTGACTGAAAGAGGAGGGGATGTAATGTTAGCTTGAAAGGGGAGGGGCTGTAATGTTAGCTTGACTGAAAGAGGAGGGGCTGTAATGTTAGCTTGAATGAAAGAGCAGGGGCTGTAACGTTAGGTTGAAAGAGGAGGGGCTTTACTGTTAGCTTGACTGAAAGAGGAGGGGCTGTAATGTTAGCTTGAATGAAAGAGGAGGGGCTGTAATGTTAGCTTGACTGAAAGAGGAGGGGCTGTAACGTTAGGTTGAATGAAAGCGGAGGGGCTGTAACGTTAGGTTGAAAGAGGAGGGGCTGTAATGTTAGCTTGAATGAAAGAGGAGGGGCTGTAATGTTAGCTTGACTGAAAGAGGAGGGGCTGTAATGTTAGGTTGAATGAAAGAGGATGGGGCTGTAATGTTAGGTTGAATGAAAGAGGAGGGGCTGTAACGTTAGGTTGAATGAAAGAGGAGGGGCTGTAATGTTAGGTTGAATGAAAGAGGGGCTGTAATGTTAGCTTGACTGAAAGAGGAGGGGCTGTAATGTTAGGTTGAATGAAAGAGGAGGGGCTGTAATGTTAGCTTGACTGAAAGAGGAGGGGCTGTAATGTTAGGTTGAATGAAAGAGGAGGGGCTGTAATCTTAGCATGACTGAAAGAGGAGGGGCTGTAATGTTAGCTTGAATGAAAGAGGAGGGGCTGTAACGTTAGGTTGAATGAAAGAGGAGGGGCTGTAATGTTAGGTTGAATGAAAGAGGAGGGGCTGTAATTTTAGCTTGACTGAAAGAGGAGGGGCTGTAACGTTAGGTTGAACGAAAGAGGAGGGGCTGTAATGTTAGGTTGAAAGAGGAGGAGCTGTAACGTTAGCTTGAATGAAAGAGGAGGGGCTGTAACGTTAGATTGAAAGAGGAGGGGCTGTAATGTTAGGTTGAAAGAGGAGGAGCTGTAACGTTAGCTTGAATGAACGAGGAGGGGCTGTAATGTTAGGTTGAAAGAGGAGGGGCTGTAATGTTAAGTTGAAAGAGGAGGGGCTGTAATGTTAGGTTGAAAAAGGAGGTGCTGTAACGTTAGGTTGACTGAAAGAGGAGCGGCTGTAACGTTAGGTTGAAAGAGGAGGGGCTGTAATGTTAGGTTGAAAGAGGAGGGGCTGTAAAGTTAGGTTGACTGAAAGAGGAGGGGCTGTAACGTTAGGTTGAAAGAGGAGGGGCTGTGAAGTTAGGTTGACTGAAAGAGGAGGGGCTGTAACGTTAGGTTGACTGAAAGAGGAGGGGCTGTAACGTTAGGTTGAAAGAGGACAGGCTGTAATGTTAAGTTGAATGAAAGAGGAGGCGCTGTAACATTAGCTTGACTGAAAGAGGAGAGGCTGTAATGTTAGCTTGACTGAAAGATGAGGGGCTGTAATGTTAGCTTGACTGAAAGAGGAGGGGCTGTAATGTTAGCTTGAATGAAAGAGGAGGGGCTGTAACGTTAGGTTGAATGAAAGAGGAGGGGCTGTAATGTTATCTTGACTGAAAGAGGAGGGGCTGTAATGTTAGCTTGAATGAACGAGGAGGGGCTGTAATGTTAGGTTGAATGAAAGAGGAGGGGCTGTAATGTTAGGTTGAATGAAAGAGGAGGGGCTGTAATGTTAGCTTGAATGAAAGAGGAGGGGCTGTGATGTTAGGTTGAATGAAAGAAGGCTGCTCCTTATCTGGCATTTACTAAATTCACTGCCACCAAACCTGACCTATCATCATTATGGTAAAAGATAAGAAATAAACAAGAATGGTTTAATTTTGTATTGGTCACATATTCAAATTGAATAAAAATCATTGACGCAGTATCATTGACTGCTATTCATTGGATGATCCAGCCTTGACTCCACACATTAATAAAAATGAAGCCTTCTGATTGGGCAGACTTGTGCCTCCTAGGCCCAATCCAGCCTTCGCCCCTGATAAACGTTCACACGCAAGAGAAACAGATATGTTGCAACTTCCTCCTTATTTACCCATTTCATATGAGTATTTAAAGGAAAACTCCAACATTTTGGGAAATTAGCTTATTTAACATCTTCCCTGGAGTTAGACAAGAAGATATATACCTTTTTTGTCTCTGTGCGTGCATTTAGCTTTGGGAACAGTCGCTCCGTTAGCATAGCTTAGCTTCATCACTGGAAGTGAGGGGGGGCCGGAGCCTGACGTTCCCTTACAGTGTATAGTTTGATTGATTGATTGAAAAGTTTATTAACAGATTGCAGAATGACTTACTTGACTTAATCCTCTTTACCCCGTTGGGGGGCATAGGGCGTCCACCAGAGCTCTCCATCTCACTCTCTTCTGGGCCAGGGCCTTTGCTTCTTTCCAGCTCACTCCGATGTTCTTTAGGTCTTGGAGTGTGGAAGGTGTTTCTCGGCCTACCGGCTTTCCTCTTCCCCTGCGGTTTGTAGTCCAAGGCCTGTCTAGTGATGTTGTTGGAGTCCTTCCTAAGGGTATGCCCTATCCAGTTCCACTTTCTCCTTTTGATGGTGGTAGCTATGCTGTCCTGGTTGGTTATCCTCCACAGCTCTTCATTTGTGGTTTTGATGGGCCACCACAGCTTGAGGATGTAGCGCAGGCATTTGTTGACAAACACCTGGATCTTGCTTGTGAGGCCCTCAGTAGTCTTCCACGTCTCAGAGCCGTAGAGCAGGACAGTCTTCACATTGGTATTGAAGATCTGTAGCTTGGTGTTGTTGGAGAGTTGCTTGGACAACCAGATTGCAGAATACACTCCAAATACAACTCCAAAACGTTCATGTAAACATCTTGTGACCTGTGTATTCACCACGTGGAGAAATAAAAAATTATTGAATTAGACAATTACGTTTTATAAGCAAATATACTCTGAACTATTTTTTGCCTAACCACTCCTCTCTGAGCGCAGCCAGTGATTTCAACGTGTCGTCGTGATTGTTGACATTCTCATTCATTCAAAGGATCCGAACCGATTGAAGTTTATGGATACCATGACTTAAAATCCTCTTACCTTGACAATTAAAAGCCTCCCCAATTTAGAAAACAGTAATCCAATGGCTGGTATTGTTATACCGGACGCTCTAAGCTAACCGGAGCTAACACAGATCAGGATGGTAAAGCATATATAATGACTTCCTTTCTGGGGTTTTCAAAATAAAAGTGCGATGTTTATAGCAGCGGAAAACGTTTATTTTGTACATTATCTAACGTTAACACGAACCTAAACTAACGTTACAACTAACCTAAAGTTAGTTTAGGTTCATGTTAACGGTAGATAATGTACAAAATAAACGTTTTCCGCTGCTATAAAAGTTGCACTTTTATTTTGAAAACCCCAGAAAGGAAGTCATTATATATGCTTTACCATCCTGATCTGTGTTAGCTCCGGTTAGCTCAGAGCGTCCGGTATAACAATACCAGCCATTGGATTACTGTTTTATAAATTGGGGAGGCTTTTAATCGTCAAGGTAAGAGGATTTTAAGTCATGGTATCCATAAACTCAAGTTTCAAGTTTCTCAAGTTTCTTTAATAGTTGTCATACAGAAGTACAGAATACTTTCATACAAAATGCTTCTTACTGTTACGCTCCAGAGACTGTGCTAGACAAGATAGTATCAAATAACATAGTATAGCATGTAAATTAGAAGTAGAAAATGAGGTCACAGTGTTCAGTATAGACATATGTACAATGTTTGATGCAGAATAGACGTAACTGAGTTACCATATAATATACAATACTATGCAGTGTACTAATGTACAATACTATATAGTGCAAAGCAGAAATGGGATGAGGTACAATTTAGGTACAATTTACAGTAAGGTGTACGAGTTGTAGTGCAATCCTTCATCAATAAATATAAAGTGTGGGGAGTGGGTGCTACAGTGTGTTTGTTTAAAGTGAGTGTGTGCTATAAAGTGTGGGGAGTGGGTGCTACAGTGTGTTTGTTTAAAGTGAGTGTGTGCGTGTGGATGTGTGTGCTATGTGCGTTTGATGGTTGTTGTGTAGTGTTCATTGTTCGTTGAGCAGCCTGATGGCCTGGGGATAGAAGCTTCTTCTGAGTCTTTCTGTGCTCGCCTTGAGACTCCGGTATCGCTTGCCTGACCGCAGCAGTTCAAAGAGGCAGTTGTTCGGGTGACTGGAGTCTTTAATGATTATCTTAGCCTTGCCCCTGCACCGCTTGTTGTAAATGTTCTGGAGGGTGGGGAGCCCCCCTCCAATTGTGCGTTCGGCTGAACGTGTCACTCTTTGTAGTCTGCTTCGGTCTTGTGCAGTGCTATTCCCAAACCAGGAGGTGATGTTGCCAGTCAGGATGCTCTCTATTGTACATGAGTAGACGTTCTTAAGGATCTTCTGACTGACTTGGAACTTCCTTAGGCGCCTGAGGAAGTAGAGGCGTTCAATCGGTTCTGATCCTTTGAATGAATGAGAATGTCAACAATCACGACGACACGTTGAAATCACTGGCTGCGCTCAGAGAGGAGTGGTTAGGCCAAAAATAGTTCAGAGTATATTTGCTTATAAAACGTAATTGTCTAATTCAATTATTTTTTATTTCTCCACGTGGTGAATACACAGGTCACAACATGTTTACATGAACGTTTTGGAGTTGTATTTGGAGTGTATTCTGCAATCTGTTAATAAACTTTTCAATCAATCAATCAAACTATACACTGTAAAGGCCCTCCCATAGTCGAGCAGACTGTACACAGAGCAGACTCCGCGGAGGTCCGCACGGACTCTTTGAGCTTTGATCTCAGCGGACAGCAGACCCACAGCAGAGTCCAAGTGCGAAGCTCCTATTTTCTGACGCGCGGACGTCCGCGCCGCTGACTTGGTGTCACACAAAACGCTGCTCGGCGTTTTGGTTGACATCGAACTGCATTTAATGTGACGCCGATCTGCATTTTACTCTGACCACTCGCTCCGTGCCAAGAGAGATGTTTGAATGGCTTTTCTAAATGAAGTGTGTAAAATTGCTAGTTTTATTTCGAAATATTGGAAACGGAGATAACATAGAGATAACATAGAATGTTATCTCCGTTTCCAATATTTTGAAATAAAACTGGTGCTTTTATTTCATGCAATGCGTGTTTGTCATTTCAGCACCACGCGCTGTCCATCTCAAGCCTATACGGTACATTGCATCTCGCTGCCTATATACCTGTTATTCAAGTGCGTAAAACTGCCAGTTTTATTATCGAAATATTGGAAACGGAGATAACAACTCTTTATTTTGACATCGGATGACGACGACATGACAGAAGTTGAACAGCGTGGGGACAATTGTGTAAACTGGCATGTGACATGTAGGAAATTGGTCCGTGGAGGTCCGCTCGACTATGAAAGCTCAAAGAGTCCAGTGGACCTCCGCTGAGTCCAGTCCGCTCAACTATGGGATGGCCTTAAGGGAACGTAAGGCTCCGGCCCCCACTCACTTCCAGTGATGAAGCTAAGCTATGCTAACGGAGCGACAGTTCCCAAAGCTAAATGCACGCACAGAGACAAAAAAGGTATGTATCTTCTTGTCTAACTCCAATAAGCTAATAAGCTAATCCATAAGCTAATTTCCCAAAATGTTGGAGTTTTCTTTTAAGCTCCATTGTCCTTTATTTGTCATGTAACCCTGTTGAAGACATGTTGCCGAAACGCCTTGGTTTTAATAAAGAGCAGTATTTTTTTTTGAGAATATTTCTCCCTTGTGTACACACAAATGTACACACACACACACACACACACACACACACACACACACACACACACACACACACACACACACACACACACACACACACACACACACACACACACACACACACACACACACACTCACTCTCTTCTTTGGTCTTTTGATTGCTGTGCACCTGACTCGAACTAAATCACAGTGAATGTACTTGTCGGTTCCACCGGCCCTTAACAAGATCTTTGTAGCTACAACCTTCACACTGTAAAGCGTTACGTTGAACTTGATTTAGTCCCACAGAAAGCAGGCCGCCCTGAGGTAGGACAGATGTCCCCTCCCCGATGATATTGACATTGACTAAGCGCTGTAAACACGCGCACACAGATGGCACTGTGAGACTGATTACTTATTTGACACATTGATAACGAATCGAGGATTCTTGTAATCACCGCAATCCTTTGTGATGCCAAGGGGAAAAAGCAGCATCAATGACAAACATGTGGAGATTGATGCTTAAAGCCTTGTGAAATAGCTGTCATTTTCCTTAGCGGTCGGACATGTCTGATTGAAGGAGTTCACCTCGGCGCTGCTGTTGTTTGAGAGGTTAGGGATGTGTTTCGTTTCGACCTTCTCTTCTCTGAACACACCTCAGAGGCTTTCCCCTCCTCGCGGTGGGGCTTAGCGTGGAATACTAAAGGACCATGAGGATACTGTACTCAGAATCACAAATCAGAAAACCCTGGGATCGCCGTTAAGAGGAGAGCGCGGGGATGATAGTTATGCACACATCAGATGAGGCGCTGGAGCCATGTGAATCAAAGAGCAGATCAACACTCTAAACTTGCGTTGCGTGTTGTGGGGGTGTTATCAGCTGGGGGCCGCTTGTCAGGATGAGAGGGAGAATGGACAGCAAAATACAGTTGCGTTCTCAAGGAAAACCTGCTGTCGAAATTGGTGAGGAGATTCCCCTTTCAACGTGACAGCGACGCAAAGCACCAGGGGTGGCGGGAAGCAATTCAGCAATATATTGCAATGTTTTAATATAATATTTATATATGTTTGCTTGACAATCCTATGTTGCTGCAATAAAAATGATTGGAGCGAGGTGAACAGACTGAAAACATTATCGTATTAGATGAAACAGATGATATACAGTATATATATGGTGAACAGACTGAAAACATTATCGTATTAGATGAAACGGTATGATATACAGTATACATAAATATGTAACGGATGGTACCGCAAGGCGCAGTCACGATGGACTTCAGATGTTGTGAAGTGACTGTGGCAAGTAGCGGTGCTATGGGTTTAACTCACTCTCATCCTCAAAAGACACATAGACACGTTGCAAAGCAGTGAGTTTGCTTCTTGGTATAGCGGTCTGTGCTGTCGACCCGTGGTGCGGCAGACCACGGGTTCGAAACTCCCTCGGGGCATCGAAGTTTAAGGTGACGATATGACAACCGTTACATATATAGTGAGGTGAACAGACTGAAAACATTATCGTATTAGATGAAACAGATGATATATATTGCAGATGTTGACACAGTTGACATAATTTGCAGTTGAAAGAAGGTGATAAAGCGCAATATATCACAATATTATGATATTGCAATTACGTGACTCTAGTATCATGGGGCCTCTAGTGATTCCCACCCCTATTTTAGATTATATATATATTTTAGATTAGATTAGCATACTGCACCTTATTTGTACTGTATACTTACTTCATCAGAGAATATATTTAGCATTTTTTAGCATTTCGCATTTTTTGATTATATATATTAGATTCGATATTAGTTATTCGATTATATATATATATTGTAACTATTAATTGTACAGCAAATATAACTGAGAGGGCATACCCTCATCTTGCATCTTGACCTTTTTACACTGCCTATTTGCCCATTATGTGCATGTCCAGAGTTAATTATATTGTTATGTTGTTTACACTGCCTATTTTTATTTTATATCTTTTTTATTTCTTTTTTACTTTAGACAATGGATCTGAGAAACTAATGGTATCATTGCTGCAGCAACTTTGTAAGACACAATCGAGCACAAGAACGATAATGGTTAGGCCATGACATCACATTAAAATTTTCATGATTTAAGATCCAAATTAAAAATAGTTTATTACATATTAATTTGCATAGAAACCACAGTGCCAGGTGCACAGACAACACCTAGGTGCTGCTATGTTGAAACTAAATAAGAATGACATAATAAACAATGCCATGTGCAGCTCATCGATAGTGTATTGTTGCATCTTCTGACATGACAATGGTGCCTAGTAAACACTATATTCCCACAACGATGGGACATATAATTGAGTGCTCATTTCACCACACAGTATAATAATATAATAATAATAATAATAATAATAATAATAATAATAATAATAATAATAATAATAATAATAATAATAATAATAATAATAATAATAATAATAATAATAATAATAATAATAATAATAATAATAATAATAATAATAATAATAATAATAATAATAATAATAATAATAATAATAATAATAATAATAATAATAATAATAATAATAATAATAATAATAATAATAATAATAATAATAGTACAAACGCACACTGGCAGTAATATGCCAAAATATTTAGACACAAAAAAGCATTCATGTTAACCGCTTCCCAGCCAACAGTAGCCTATGGGCTATATATATTTGAGGACATTGCATTCCCTCATTCAATGTCCTATGCCACAGCCAAGGCTAGTCCTCATCATTATCGCCAATACGCCTCGTCATCAATCATCCTTCTCATCGATCATCAACGCTACTCAGAGAACGACAATAAAAGTGTACCTTTCCAAGGTTTCCCGCAGAAAGGTTGTTAGGCCCTGTGGCAACTGGCAAGCCCAGAGTCTACGGTCAGCAAAAACCTTTGGGTATTTTTTTGGACGAGGGCCGGGAGCCAAGTGTCTTTTTCTGACGGGGGCCCTACATTAAGTCAGTGCTAAAGGCTGACTGGAGATTTTAAAATATGACTACGTAATCTGAACGTCATTATAAATACACCGTTTATTCAACACACATTTAAAAAACTAAATGAACAACTATGGTATAGACCCTTTCAGAAGTATTCTGTTGCTAGGGGGGGGAACAGCTTTAACCCCGGTGTATTTCCTGTCAGCAACTGTACTGGAAATACAGAGGAGGCCTATTTAGAATGTGTATGTCAATTTAGATTTAGTCTATAGCAGAGTCTGACAAATAATCTGACAACAAAGTACAGTCTTAATCAGCGGAGAGGCGGTCATATTATGTATGTCAATTTAGATTTAGTCTATAGCAGAGTCTGACAAATAATCTGACAACAAAGTACAGTCTTAATCAGCGGAGAGACGGTCTCCTTGAGAGGAGAGAGGGGCTGAGAGAAGAGAGGGGCTGAGAGTAGAGACAGGGCTGAGAGGAGAGAGGGGCTGAGAGAAGAGAGGGGCTGAGAGTAGAGACAGGGCTGAGAGGAGAGACAGGGCTGAGAGGAGAGACAGGGCTGAGAGGAGAGAGGGGCTGAGAGAAGAGAGGAGCTGATAGGAGAGAGGGGCTGAGAGAAGAGAGGGGCTGAGAGGAGAGACAAGGCTGAGAGGAGAGACAGGGCTGAGAGGAGAGAGGGGCTGAGAGTAGAGACAGGGCTGAGAGGAGAGAGGAGCTGAGAGAAGAGAGGGGCTGATAGGAGAGCGGGGCTGAGAGAAGAGAGGGGCTGAGAGGAGAGACAGGGCTGAGAGGAGATACAGGGCTGAGAGGAGAGAGGGGCTGAGACTGAGAGAAGAGATGGGCTGATAGGAGAGAGGGGCTGAGAGAAGAGAGGGGCTGAGAGGAGAGACAGGGCTGAGAGGAGAGACAGGGCTGAGAGGAGAGGAGAGACAGGGCTGAGAGGAGAGGGGGGCTGATAGGAGAGGAGAGACAGGGCTGAGAGGAGAGGAAGACTGGGCTGAGAGAAGAGATGGGGCTGAGAGGAGAGGAATACTGGGCTGAGAGGAGAGAGGGGCTGAGAGGAGAGGAGAGGAGAGGAGAGACAGGGCTGAGAGGAGAGACTGGGCTGATAGGAGAGATGGGACTGAGAGGAGGGGAGAGACAGGGCTGAGAGGAGAGACAGGGCTGAGAGGAGAGAGGGGCTGAGAGGAGAGGAGAGACAGGGCTGAGAGGAGAGACTGGGCTGAGAGGAGAGATGGGGCTGAGAGGAGGGGAGAGACAGGGCTGAGAGGAGAGACAGGGCTGAGAGGAGAGACAGGGCTGAGAGGAGAGATGGGGCTGAGAGGAGAGACATGGCTGAGAGGAGAGACAGGGCTGAGAGGAGAGACAGGACTGTGAGGAGAGACATGGCTGAGAGGAGAGACAGGGCTGAGAAAAGAGACAGGGCTGAGAGGAGAGATGGGGCTGAGAGGAGAGACATGGCTGAGAGGAGAGACAGGGCTGAGAGGAGAGACAGGACTGTGAGGAGAGACATGGCTGAGAGGAGAGACAGGACTGATAGGAGAGACAGGGCTGAGAGGAGAGACGGCCGAGAAAACAAGTGCCCAAAGTTTGGGATAATTTCAAGCTAAGCGAAAACTCTGCACAGTCACTGTGTCTATTGTAAAACAGAACTAGCCTACCATCCCCAGAGTGGACCCGACAAGGTAACATTTAATAGGGTTGAATATACCTGCTATACTGGACTGGTGCGTGTTAGGCTCCACCTGGTCTTTTTTTATGCATCACTGTAAGGATAGTAGGTAGGGTGTGTGAGTGTGGCACTGAATCTAAAGCTGTAGACTTGGCGGTGATCAGGATGTCTGTAGTCTACCATAATATTCTATTTGCTCATGGAATTTACTAATGTTACATACTGATTGTGTGCCTATGGGCTGTCAGCACAGGGACCCTGGATGCATTTTAATTGTCAAGGGAAACCATTAATGGCAATAATTATACACTTCTTGTGATTTTTAATATGGATACATATTATGTATGAAGGGTTACGGTTGCCAAGGTAACAGAATACATCTCAGTAGCCTACTGGTACAGCATGCAGTACATTTTTCGTATAGCTTGTAAATCACCTATTAGTAGCCTGGTGTTGGTTTGGTTGAGGAACGGGATGTTTCTGTAATGTGATTCTTTCAATAAATATGTGTTAGTGTGGTTCCTGAGTTTGTCAAGTCTGAGGGCCACTGGTCTAAAGCATTTCATCTTGATTGAAATAATTTTACATATTATGGTCATTTTCATTCAATTACATTTTACATGGAAATCAAATAACCAACCAAAAAGACTGGTATGGTCCTTTTGAATGGAGTGTTCTGTACTAATACTACTAGCTACTACCACCACCACCACCACTACTACTACTACTACTACTACTACTACTACTACTACTACTACTACTACTACTACTACTACTACTACCACTACCACTACCACTACCACTACTACTACTACTACTACTACTACTACTACTACTACCACTACCACTACCACTACCACTACTACTACTACTACTACTACTACTACTACTACTACTACTACTACTACTACTACTACTACTACTACTACTACTACTACTACTCAAGTTTCTTTAATAGTTGTCATACAGAAGTACAGAATACTTTTATACGAAATGCTTCTTACTGTTACGCTCCAGAGACTGTGCAAGACAAGATAAGTATGAAATAAAATAACATAGAAATAAAATAACATAGTATAGCATGTAAATTAGAAGTAAAAAAAATTAGGTCACAGTGTTCAGTATAGACATATGTACAATCTTCGATGCAGAGTAGACGTAACTGAGTTACCATATAATATACAATACTGTGTAGTGTACTAATATACAATACTATATAGTGCAAGGCAGAAATAGGATGAGGTGCAATTTAGGTACAATTTACAGTAGGTGTACGAGTTGTAGTGCAAATCCTTTATCAATAAATATAAAGTGTGTTTGTGTGATCTAAAGTGTGGAGAGTGGGTGCTGCAGTGTGTTGTTTGTTTAAGTGAGTGTGTGCGTGTGGGTGTGTGTGCTGTGTGCATTTGATGGTTGTTGCATAGTGTTTATTGTTCGTTTAGCAGCCTGATGGCCTGGGGATAGAAGCTTCTTCTGAGTCTTTCTGTGCTTGCCTTAAGACTCCGGTATCGCTTGCCTGACCGCAGCAGTTCAAAGAGGCAGTTGTTCGGGTGGCTCGAGTCCTTAATAATTCTCTTAGCCTTCCCCTTGCACCGCTTGTTGTAAATGTTCTGGAGGGTGGGAAGCCCCCCTCCAATTGTGCGTTCGGCTGAACGTGTCACTCTTTGTAGTCTGCTACGGTCTTGTGCAGTGCTATTCCCAAACCAGGAGGTGATGTTGCCAGTCAGGATGCTCTCTATTGTACATGAGTAGAAGTTCCTAAGGATCTTCTGACTGACTTGGAACTTCCTTAGGCGCCTGAGGAAGTAGAGGCGTTGTCGTGCCTTCTTCACAACACTGTCAATGTGTGTGGTCCATGTCAAATCCTCGGATATGTGGGCTCCGAGGTACTTGAAACTGTTCACTCTCTCAACCGGTGCCCCGTCGATGCTGAGGGGGCTGTAGTCCTTGACCCCCGACCTCCTGAAGTCCACAATCATCTCTTTTGTTTTGCTGACGTTCAGGGAGAGGCAGTTCTCCTGACACCACTGTGACAGGTTCTCTACCTCTTCCAGGTAGGCCCTTTCGTCGTTGGCAGAGATCAGGCCCACCACTACTGTGTCATCAGCAAATTTGATGATGGTGTTGTTGTTCCGCTGTGCTACGCAGTCATGTGTGTACATGGAGTAGAGGAGGGGGCTCAGAACACAGCCCTGGGGGGCCCCTATGTTGAGCGTGATGGATGAGGAGGTGCAGTTGCCTGCTCTTACCACCTGGGGTCTGCCCGTCAGGAAGTCCAAGACCCACTGGCAGAGGTCATAGTTCAAGCCCAGGTCCCTGAGCTTGGCTATGAGTTTGGAGGGGACTATGGTATTGAATGCTGAGCTGTAGTCGATGAACAGCATTCTCACATAGTTCCCCTGCCTCTTGTCCAGGTGTGATGCTGCTGTGTGCAGCACATGGGCTATGGCGTCCTCTGTGGACCTGTTGGGGCGATATGCAAATTGCAGAGGGTCCAGGTTGATGGGGAGGGAGGAACAGATGTAGCCCTTCACTAGCTTCTCAAAGCACTTCATGGCTATGGAGGTGAGGGCTACAGGGCAGTAGTCGTTGAGGCAAGCGGGCGTAGATTTTTTGGGTACAGGGATGATGGTGGACTTCTTCAGACAGGTGGGGATGACAGCCTGTTCCAAGGACAGGTTGAAGATGTCAGTGAATACCGGGGCCAGTTGGTCGGCACAGACTTTTAGGACGCGGCCGGGGATGCCGTCCGGTCCTGCTGCCTTCCTGATATTCACTTTTTTAAATATCCGTCTCACCTCATGCTCTGTTACCCTGAACACTGAGTCTCCATCAGCAGACCCCCCCCCCCCCCCCCCCCCCATTGCCGTGGTTTGTAGGCTGGTGTTTTTATTCACAGCCTCAAACCTCGCATAGAAGGAATTGAGATCATTTGCTAAGGAGATGTCATTATTCAGTTTGAGGGAGGTGCCTTTGTAATCTGTCATTGTTCTGAGGCCCTGCCACATGCCTCTAGAGTCAGCCTGTTCGAACTGAAGTTCAACTTTATCCCTGTAACGCCGTTTTGCCTCTTTTACTGCTCTCCTGACGTTGTATCTTGCCATCTTGTGTTCTTCCATGTTGCCTGTCTCCAGCCCGGTGTTGTATGCTGATGTGCGCACTTTCAGAGCCTCACGGACGGATTTGTCTACCCAGGGCTTTTGATTTGGGTAGATTTTAATTGTGGTGGAGGGGATTGTTTCTTCTACCAGAGTACAGACATAGTCAAGCACCGTTTCAGTGTATTCGTTAATATTGGCTGTTATCACGGAATACACTCCAGTCTGTGCATTCAAGTGCAGCTTGGAGTGACTCCTCTGACGTCACGGCCCAACGCTTAACCTCTCGCGAGACCACCGGCGTTCGCTTGAGACTTTGTTTATACTTTGGCAAAAGGAATATGGCGGCGTGATCGGACTTACCGAATGGACTAAGAGCCTGTGACTTATACCCATTCTTAAATTGCGAGTATACATGGTCTAATATGTTCTCGCCTCTGGTGGGACAGGTCACATGCTGATAGAAATTCGGCAACACCTTTTTAAGACGCGCGCTGTTGAAATCACCCAGAACCAAAATGGCAGCGTCAACGCTAGCTATCTGTTGTTTGTTTACCTCGTCGTGAAGTTTTGAAAGTGCGACCCCAGTGTTCGCGTGTGGTGGAATGTACACTCCGATGAGGATGATGGACGTTAACTCTCTTGGGAGGAAGAAGGGTCGACATTTTATCATGATAAACTCCAGGTCTGGGGAGCAGTGGTTAGACAGTTCCTTTGCGTTGCCTATATCGCACCACTCCTTGTTTATCATGAAGGCAATGCCGCCTCCTTTCTTCTTTAGTGACTCTTCTGCCGTCCGGTCCTTGCGAAGGACGAAGAAGTGGTCTGCCGGTTCTATTGCGTGATTCGGGACATCTGGACTCAGCCAAGTTTCTGTGAAACAGAGGACGTTACAATCCCGAATGTCCCTCTGGAATTGGATCCGTGCTCTGATGTCGTCCAGTTTATTTCCTATCGATTGCACATTGGCCAACAATATGCTGGGCAATGTGGTTCTGTGTCGTTTGGACCTCAGTCTGTTCCGGACCCCGGCTCTCTTCCCTCGTCGTCGTGGCGTCTCCTGGTTTTGGCCACGGCCACAACAAAGGATCTCCGCTGGCCATTGTTGTTGTTCGGCAATCCGATCCAGAGAGCAATCCAATCGGTAAGTTTTCTTTAATCCAATGTCAATGATTGACTGACGGTCATACACGTATAATGCACCTACAGTAGGTGCATATAAAACTCTTAATACTATAAAAATTAACAAAAGAAAGCACAGTCTCGACGGAGCGATCAGAGAGGCAGCTGTTCGTTGCGGCGCCATGATCATGAGATCTACTACTACTACTACTACTACTACTACTACTACTACTACTACTACTACTACTACTACTACTACTACTACTACTACTACTACTACTACTACTACTACTACTACTACTAGTGTTCTGGTTCTGGTTAACTCCTTCAACAGCATCAGCAGAGCACAACATGTTGTTGGGATTGAGGAGTAACAACCTACTACTAATCAACAACCACAACATTTTCCCCAAGGGGATCAATAAAGGAATATCTTACTACTACACCTACTACTGCTACTAGTAGTAATACTACGACTAATACTACTGATGCTACTACTACTACTACTACTACTACTACTACTACTACTACTACTACTACTACTACTACTACTACTACTACTACTACTACTACCACTACCACTACTACTACTACTACTACTACTACAACTACTACTACTACTGCTACTACTACTACTACTACTACTACTACTACTACTACTACTACTACTACTACTACTACTACTACACCTACTACTGCTGCTACTACTACTACTACTACTACTACTACTACTACTACTACTACTACTACTACTACTACTACTACTACTACTACTACTACTACTACTGCTACATGTAATACTACTGCTACTGCTACTAGTAGTAGTCCTACTACACCTACTACTATTACTGCTGCTACTACTACTGCTACTGCTACTGCTGCTGCTACTACTACTGCTACTACTACTACTACTACTACTACTACTACTACTACTACTACTACTACTACTACTACTACTACTACTACTACTACTACTACTGCTACTGCTACCACTACTACTAGTACTACTACTACACCTACTACTACTACTACCACCACTACTACTACTACTACTACCACCACCACGACTACTACTACTACTACTACTCTACTCGCTCTTTCTCTGGCATATGTTAGACCTTCAGCTCCGTTGAGGCAAGCCAGTCCAACGTGTCATCAGCCAGGTCGATTAGACCACGATCGCCATTCAGTGGCCGGTGTTTGGGGGAGCTACTACTACTACCGCCACTAGTACTACTACTACTACTACCACCACCACTACTGCTACTACTACCGCCACCAGGCCATGTGAGCGGATCGGAGCGTGAGCGGCGCGGGGCGCGGAGCGGGCGGTTTTGACGTGAGCGAGGAGTGGGTTTTAAAATGGGTCGGCGCGACGTCCGGAGCGAGAGTTCTCCTCCGCTCCAATCCACTCCAGGTCGCTCACAGTGGTTTAACACTGTTGATGTAATATACATGCAGTACAATGCCAAAGCAACAGATGGCGATGTACAAACATGAAGGCCATTTTCAACAAATGAGAAGGGTGAACCTGTGATATCCGGTTCAGGCTTTGTCACTGGAGAGACGCCCCTCTCTCACTCCTGTTAGAAAAAGTATCGACGCCATTGTTGTTGACGTTAGCTTACATGCTAACGTTAATGGCAGCGACCATAGCATTGTGGCTCGGCTAGCCTATCATCGCTTAATATAGCTAGTGAATGGATAAACAACGTTATTTAACATTGCAGAATGGGTACAATTACAATGCGGCTCAATACAAACAATTGTTAAGGGGCCCAGGGGGTGTAGACTGTTGTAGTTTGAGCTAATTTACACCATGCTCCAAAAAAAAAAAAAAAATCTGCCGAGCGATCTGGCGCGGGGCTCGATTCAAGGTGAGCGGGGAGCGAGCGGAGAGCGACTTGGGGGCGGGGTCAACATGATCGATTAGCGGAGCGGACCAAGCTTTAAAGAGCGAAGAGCGGATTTCTCGGCCGCGCCGGTCCGCTCACGTGGCCTGACCGCCACTACTACTACTACTAATTACTGACGTAGAAATTGACTTAGATGAAATCACTGTAACTATTATAAGGCAGAGTGTAATTACTGTAGGCTGACAGTAAGACAGGGCTGATCAAAGGCATTCCAGAAGGTGACCGGCAGTGACTGAACCAGCTGGGAACAGATAAGCCAAAAGGAGATGTTCTTGTGAAAACAAGCAGAGGCTGTTTCACACTAAAGTCATAAATAACTTGTCAGAGAAAAAAAGTGGAGTCACACAACAAGAAGAAACTGTTTCAAATGTATTATTACTAAGAATGGTAATGGTGTGATATTCGAAATTGAACTTGTTTAAAGGTCCCCTGTCTTATAAATAGAACTTCCCAGTGTTTAGCATTGCTTTCTAGCAATGGGGGTTTGTATCAATGGGGTCTGTGTCTCTTCTCATTTTGGCGGATTGCCCAATTCAGTTGAGTCTCTCTCTCTCCCTCGCTCGTTCTCTGCTCTCTCTGTCGGCACCCGCGCCACATCAACCCGTTTGAGGAAGTGTCAGTATTTCCACTTGATGTGGCGCGGGTGCCGACAGAGAGAGTAGAGAACGAGCGAGCGAGAGAGAGGGAGAGAGAGAGAGACAGAGAGGGAGAGAGATAGAGGGACAGGAGCACCCCACACACTCTTGACCGCGTGTGCGGGGAAACACACACATGCAGTCGGGAGCACTCGCATATCACTGTCAACCTGCTGCAAAATATCATTGCGCACGCTCCCACGCGCGCACCCGTATTACGATCTGTGCAATAATATTCACAGGGGTATATATTGTCATTTGCAACAAGTTACAAATGCATTGTCCCGTGGGATTATGCCCCCCGCGGCAACATTTATTAGTATCGCCCTCAATCTCTCTATGTCTCTCTCTGTCTGCCAGTGCAGACTGTGGGTGACTGTCACTCAAAGCGCTTTGCGAGTATGGGCGGAGCCCAGCCCAAAACAGCTTGAAATCTTGAATTGTAAAAATGCTGCTTTAGAGTACTTGATTAGAAATACAAAACAATGATTTTTTTTGAAAAAAACTTTACAGATGTGTTCCATAGACTCACAGGAATTGTGTAACATTGCCCAAATAGTGAAAGGAATAGCAAAACATGGGACCTTTAAATTAGACCATTAGATAAAAACCAAGCAACCTCATTAAAGTTGACTTATTCAACTTTATAAGGTTATAAAATAAGGTTTATTTAGCATTCTTTAGTTACAAAGACCATAGTATCAAAAACCCATTTAATTTACTGTGACTGTTGGTGAACTTATCAATGACATAGAAACTATTCTTAAAATAGTAGTTATATCTCATACTGGCCAATCGTGTCTTGCTCTGCCATACTGATATATCATTATCTCCAGCACCTATTGTGCCCATGGAAACCAAACACATGCACTCACTTGCACGTGACCACGCCACTCCTCACGCTTTCACCCTTCCTCATTCTTTTCCAAACGCGGAAGCAGCTCATATGCACTTTCAAACAGGTGGAACTTTGTTATGAAGCGTAGGGAGAAATTACGCAATGTTGGGCTTTCGCCAGAAGTACGCCAGCCCCCGGAACCTTCTCAGCACGTCCAGACAGCACGGCGGTCTTATCCTGTGTTTTGTTGTTTGACAGCATACCGGTGGGCTACCAGTGGCTCGCTTGGCAGTTGAGCCACGTCGCTCTCAGGTAAGACCTGCGCTGACAGGCATTGGTACTGGCATGTTTGATACTGCTCGTTGTCTCGTGAGACGACCGGGCGATATATTGGCGCGGGGGGGCTGGGTATTTGGATAAACGTGGTCATCATGACTCATTGTTAAATGTTTTTCCAAGTATCTTAGCGTGCTAATGCTACAATGTTTGGGGCGCCGTTTCCCATGTACCCCGCCGGGGCTGTCTTCACTCTTCCCTCCTCTTAACCATTTCATTACTGACGGTCAATCAGTGTCTAATGTTGGGGGTTTAGCTGAGGCTTATTTATCCTTTACATGGGTGGATGGGGTGACAACAGGGCTCAGGGCAGGTGTGCATTTGTGAATCTATGAATTGAAAATGGGGGACCCTGATGTAGACAGGACTAACGTTTTCTCTGGTCTGCATCTCCTTAACAATTGTGTGTATTGGGCTAGCCCATTCTGCAATATGTTAATAAAGTTTTCGTTCATCCATTCATTTATCCCTTACACGGGTGCATGCACAGGTGTGCCGCAGTGGAGGTTATTGCATGACTACTAGTGGAGCAGTGCTTCACTAGTAATAGACTTTGGTCAGCAGCCGCCACTGGTGTTCCGTGCTTAGTGAAGCAGGTGGCATCGGTCCTTTGCCCTGACATGGTGGAACGGTATCCCGCCCGGCCAACGCCAAGAGGCCCTGGCTTGTGGGCTGATGAAGCTTATACCACCGCAGTACAGAATTTAGCAGCAACTAACAACATTGCTCAATTGGCTGCTTTTCTGTCGAAAATGGTGTCAGGTGGTGGGTCTTAGGGCCAGCCGACGTCAAACCCATACTGGACCTGTCCCATGGAAGGTTCAGAATGTTGACCGTCACCCAGGGCTTGACATTAACTTTTTGGCTCACTAGCCACTGTGGCTAGTGGTTTTCCAAAGTCACTAGCCACTCAGCATTTTCACCAGCCAAAAATCCCCACACACGGCGATCATAACCCAACATTGTGATTATTAAAATGATCATGTGAAAATGGGCTCCAGACTCCTTTTTTCACCACCGTGATGAATGAGAGAGAGAGAGAGAGAGAGAGAGAGAGAGAGAGAGAGAGAGAGAGAGAGAGAGAGAGAGAGAGATAGAGAGAGAGAGAGAGAGAGAGAGAGAGAGAGAGAGAGAGAGAGAGAGAGAGAGAGAGAGAGAGAGAGAGATAGAGACTAAGAAGAAACTAAGAAGATCCTTGACTAGGTACAGACTCAGCGAGCACAGCCTAGCCATTGAGAAAGGTCGCCATAGGCAGACCTGGCTCCCAAGAGAAGGCAGACTATGCACCCACTGCACACAAGATGAGGTGGAAACCAAGCTCCACTTCTTAACAACCTGCCCACTATACCAAGACATCAGAGACATATACTTCAACCTGCCCACTATACCAACTACCAAGACATCAGAGACATATACTTCAACCTGCCCACTATACCAACTACCAACACATCAGAGAGAGAGAGAGAGAGAGAGAGAGAGAGAGAGAGAGAGAGAGAGAGAGAGAGAGAGAGAGAGAGAGAGAGAGAGAGAGAGAGAGAGAGAGAGAGAGAGAGAGAGAGAGAGAGAGAGAGAGAGAGAGAGAGAGAGAGAATTCAATGGAAGAACAGAACACAGAAGAATAGAACACGGTAGAATAGAATGGCTAGGAAACAAGCCATGTTTGATCTGAATGGTAAATAGACTGCAATTATATGGCAGCTTTTAACCAAGAAAGAGGCATCTGGGGCAGCTGTCCATGGTGCTGAGAGCTAACTCAGAGACCGCACAGTAATAATGTGCAGCATATTATTTGCGAGTGCTATCTTGACTATGAGGGTGGCCAGGACGGTGTTTGTCTCGAGCCCTTATGCTTACATGAATGTGGCTAGCAGCTAACAAACACCGTAATATTTATTTAATAATACACGTTACATAATACATGTTAGTTTGTTTACTTACTTACAAATAGTCGGTCTCGGTCTCATTCTCTTTTCTGTTTGTCGATGGTTCAGTTCACCCGGTCTTTTCACAATATTAGCTAAGTTAGCTAACTGTCTGTAAAGTAAACTACAGTATGGATGAGTCGGTCGCACTAACTAACTTAGTTGTCGAGCTATTAACGTTAACAGCGTCAGCTGTCACACACGGAAGCAACACGATGCGCGCGATAGGACGAAGTGGATGGGCCAATGGAATGAGCACACTGTGCGCACCCAGTCCTCGTGGGATTTGTAGTACTATAATAGTATCACCTGGATTGATGTGATTATTCCAAATGCCCTTTGTAGACTACAATTTTTTTTCATAGGAAAAAAAAGGCACCCGCCGAATTGGCGGGTAGAATGACGCATCTACCCGCCAATGACGAATTCTACCCACATTGGGCGGGTGGGCGGGTGTCAACGTCAAGCCCTGCCGTCACCCACCTGTTAAGCGATGTCAGGTGGGAGACTGGTTCACCTCCATAGACCTGAAGGATGCGTATTCACATCCCGATCTTCCTTCCTAGGACATACCTACGCTTCATTTTCAGGGCTTAGCGTACAAGTACCAGAGGCTGCCGTTGGGCTACTGTCTGGCTCCTCGCATCGTCACCAAGTGCGTGGAGACCACGCTGGGGCCTCTGCGTCGTCAGGGGAGATCGCCAGGTCTCATCCCAGGCAGGTGGTGGAATTCCTCACCAGCCTGGGTTTTGCTGTAGACTGGAAGAAGAGTACTCCTCTTCCCAGTCAATGGGTGGAGTACTTGGGCTTATTTCTAAGCTCAAGGTCTATATGGGCATCCCTCTCAGAGCGGTGGCGAGAGGGTAATCTCGGCGCGCTCGGGAGGTTCCGTCCTGGCAGGACGGTTATGGCGCTGACCGTGATACGCCTGCATGGTATTATGGCATCTGCTCAAGCTGTGGTCCCTCTTGGTCTCCTCTTCATGAGGAGGATACAGAGGTGGGTTTTTCAGTGTGAAAATAGACCCTGTGAGAGTCAAGTGGGAGCTGCTGGGGGACCTCGCCCTCTGGGGGGGGCCTGGTACCCTCACCAGCGGGGTCCCCATGGGCAGCAGGCTGTCACACATCACGGTCTTCACCAACGCCTCCCTCACGGGATGGGGGGGGACCTGTCGGACCGACACAGTAGGAGGCAGCTGGCAAGGACCATGCTGCCCGGTCTGCACTACATATCAATGTGTTGGAATTGAAGGCAGTGCTTCTAGTCCTCGGGCAGCTCGGCCATCAGGTGATGGGCGAGCATGTTCTGATCAGGACGGACAGCACGACGTCGGCGTCATATGTCAATAGACAGGGAGGAATATGCTCCCCCCGTCTCCACCGGGCGGCGGCCGATTCGGTCCGTGGTCGCCCCTGGAATTGGTTCCCCCCCATACACCTGATCGCTCAGCTGTTGGGGCCGGTACGTCGGGAGCGCGGGACTTTTGGTCCTGGTCGCGTCGGACCGGGGCACGGCTGTGTGGTTCCCGGCCCTGATTCAGCTCTTGGTGGCCCCGCCGTGGCCTGTTCCGTGGTCACCACGTGCCCGCTCTCAGGCACGCGGAAATCTGTTCTGCCTCCTGTTCTGGGGCAGCCCCTAATGGCTTGGCTGCTGGAAGGGTGAATCTGGTGCGGATGCGTCTTAATTCTTCTGTGGTTAACGCCATCCGGAACGTGCACACTCCGTCCACTACCGCGGCTTACGCAGGGAAGTGGCGTATGGTTCGAGAGTGGTGTGAGGTTGGGGGCCTGGACCCGGTGTCATGCCCCCTGGACTCGGTTCTGTCCTTCTCCAGTCTATCCTGGATGGGCGGTCGGCCTCAACAGCTATATCTTCTTGTCATGTGGGTTTGAGGGCAGAACACTGTTCTGCCACACTCTCGTGGGACGTTTCCTGCTTGGCGCACGGTGTCTCAAGCCTGTGGAACGTTCTCTGTCTCCGAGTCGGGACCTCGAACTGTTCTGGTAAGGCTGTTGGGGGCCCCGTTTGAGCCTCTTGAGCAGGCGCCATTGGATCGTCTGTCTTACGACCGCGTTCCTTTTGGGCCATCACCTCCGCTAAATGCGTGGGTGAGCCATGTGCTCTCTCGGTCTATTCGGTCTATTCGGGCCGATAGCAGGCGACTCTGTGCCCTGATCCGGCCGTCGTGCCAAAGAATACCCGGAGCTCTTATCGCTCCAGGGATATTGTGCTTCAGGCATTTCGACCTCCTCCTCACGCTAGTGGGTTGGAGGTGAGCCTTCACCTGTCGTGTCCTGTCCTGTCCGTGCACTGGAGGTTTACCTTAGTCGCATGCGGGATCTCAGGGCTTCCGTTCAACTGTTTGTTTGTTACGGTGGCCCTCGCACGGGTAAGGCGCTGTCCAGGTAGCGCCTATCACATTGGTTGTGCGAGGGCATTGCCCTTTGCTACACGTTGGCTGGACAGGTTCCCCACACGGGTGTCAGGGCGCACTCCACTTGTGGTGTGGAGGTCTCTGCTGCCCTCTGGTCCCTTGGATGTTTTCCGCGTATGGAATTCAAACTTGGAAGGGTGAAAGCGTGACCACTTCCTGCCTATTGTAGAGGCACGCAGGGGAGTGGCGTGGTCACGTGCAAGTGAGTGCATGTGTTTGGTTTCCATGGACACAATAGGTGCTGGAGATAATGATATCTCAGTATAGCAGAGCGAGACGCTCAGCCACAGCCAGTATTCATATAACTAATACTATAATGTAATCTACTTAGCCTATAAAAGTGACAGTATGTCTATAGAGTCATTTAAACCTGCAAAGAGGTGGCCTGTAGTCTATCAAAATACAATAAATAACAATGTATAAATACAATAAATAAATAAAGTGTTCTACTGGCCTATAAAAATGATACCATGTCTATGGAATCATTTAAACCTGGGAGTGAGGTGGCCTGTAGTCTATCGATCCAGCGACTTTCTTTCTGGTTTAGAATTCTTTGTCTATTTCCTCCTCTAGACGTGAGTGGAACACTGTCAATTCCGATAGCTGTAAATAAAACAGAGGTACTATGGTGAACTTCATGAATATGTTTAGCCATTGCATAATCCATGTTGTTAGTTTTGATAGCATATTTATGATCTGCCAGTCGATCAAGTAGGCGGCTTTTCGTACGACCAACATAAAAAGAGTCACATTTGGAACAAGACAGTATATAAATAACATGTGTTGTTTGACAATTAATAAAGCTGTTAGAAGTATATGTCTGTTTTGTAACTGGGTTGGTAAAACCTTTTGATCTTATCACCACATCGCATTGTTTGCAGTGACCACATCTATACGTTCCTATAGGAGGTTTGGTAACCATGTAGATTTGACATCTGCCGGTAGATGGCTTCGTACTAATTTATCTCCGAGATTGGGAGCTCTCCTAAATGTACAGAGGGGCGGGTCAGGGAATATGTTAGACAGGGCCTCATCACATTGGATCAAGCTCCAATTCTTTTTAATTATATTGCGAACAGCAAGGGCCTTAGTACTATAAGTGGTAGAGAAAAACACCCTATCGGTTTTCTCTTTCAGTGTCTTTCTTTTTAAGAGGGAGTCGCGTTCTACAGTAGCGGCTTCAGATATAGCTGTTTTAAGAGTATTATGTGTATAGCCACGTTCTCTAAAGCGATCATACATTTCTCTGCTCTTTTCTCTAAAAACAGCCTCACTGTCACAGATTCTATGTACTCTTTTAAATTGGCCGTACGGAACATTGTTGATCAAAGTAGAGGGATGGAAGCTCTCTGCATGTAAATAGTATTTTTATGCGTTAACTTCCTGTACAATGACGTATGTAGGTCACCATTCAAATCTTTAGTGATTTCTAAGTCCAGAAAATGGATCTTATCAGGACTAAAATCTAGAGACAGTTTTATATTTGGGTTAGTGTTGTTCAAATAACTATGAAATGCTTTCAATTCATCAATAGTGCCTTTCCACCACATAATGATGTCATCTATATATCTGGCCCACCAGATGATCTTATCTTTAAATACGTTTTGAGTGTTGAACACATAGTCCTCCTCCCATTTTCCCATAAACAAGCCTGCATATGAAGGGCTGAAACATGCACCCATAGCACAGCCTTTTACCTGTCGATACATTTTGTCCTGAAATAAAAACACATTGTTAAGTAAAGTAAATTTAGTTAGTTCGACCAAAAAATCTGTAGGGGGGTCCTGTGAGTCAGTGCGAGTATCTAAAAAGTTTGTGTGTATATATACTTATATAATATACAAATTTGTTTATTTCTATTTAGTATTATTGTATATTTCTTCAACTCAAGTTGAGAATGTTGCTTTGCCTCCATTCATTTGGGACCAGCTGTCCCCCATTGTAATTAGTCACTCCCTGAGTTATGTTTTTTCCTTTTTTCCTCTATTTAGTCACAGTATTGCTTTTGTCACAGCTACAACACCCTGAAGAAGGCCATGTAGGCCGAAGCATGTCGGTTTTTTTAAAGAAATGTTCTAAATTAAATAAAGGCTTTTTAAAAATGTGTAGAGCTGCCTTGGATCTCAACCTTTCTTTTATATACAATATACCATATTGGAGTACAAAGAGCCAATTATTGTTAATGTCCTTACATAGAATCTGTTGAGAAAACTGTATTGAGCAGCTGTTGCTGGAGGTCATTTTGGCAGTTAGACCTTATAAGGAAGTAAGAGCAGGATGTAAATTCTGCGTAATTTTTTTTCCTAGACGCATTTCTCGGAGACGCTCTCTGATTGGCCGACGCCTGTTTCTACACTGGTTAAGGTTAGAGTTTGTCTTAGAGCGTGACGGCAAGTTCTTTCGACGGTTAAGCAATTAGGCACTCTTTCGAAGTTGGTTAAGGTTAGAGTTTGTCTTAGAGCATGGCGATAGAACGCCAGGTAGTTTGCAGGCTGTTCGACGCGGAAATGGGCAAAGACACAGCTCATCACGCTATTGGGCAAACATGTCAGTGGCCAATCAGAGAGCGTCAGTCAGTGGCCAATCAGAGAGCGTCTCCGAGAAATGCGGCTAGGAAAAAAAAGAACGCGTAAATTCTACTGACACACCAGCACCCAAAAAGCAAGGATCTTATTGGCTAGAAGCAACCAGCCATTACCAAAGTGTATGAGGTCACTACTAGTATATAAAGTTAAGTTCTGGAGGTTGGAGGGGAGGCAAGGCGACCTCACTCCAACCCCACCGTGACGATGTAACCATTTGTTAGTATTCTGCATTAGCGCCCCATGTTGGGCTATTTCAGATTAAGAGAACACTTAAAATATTGTGTTGTGCTGTGCTATTTTAGTACATGTGAGGGCAGTATTTACCGGCCCAGTGGAACATGTACTGAGAGCCAGAACAAGGCCACTGTAGGGCCGCTCTTTCTGTGAACTTGATTGATAACCATATCTGATCATATTGTCATGATCATCTTCTGTTTCTGAATCATTCTTGGGGCTTTTACCAATAAAACCCACTATTGTTATTACGTTAATCCATGGTTTGGACATTCATAATTCCTTTCACCTTCCTGGGTCAGGAAGGTGAACCCTCCTCTTCTCCTTCACTGCATCTATCAGAACAAACAATCCTTAAAATGTAACCTCACTACCACCACCACTACTACTACTACTACTACTACTACTACTACTACTACTACTACTACTACTACTACTACTACTACTACTACTACTACTACTACTACTACTACTACTACTACTACTACTACTAATACACTACTACTACTACTACTACTACTACTACTACTACTACTACTACTACTACTACTACTACTACTACTACTACTACTACATTTACATTTACATTTACATTTAGTCATTTAGCTGACGCTTTTATCCAAAGCGACTTACAAGTTCTGTACGACAAGCCATCAGGAAGGGCACAACTCTATCAGCTGAGTAACAATGTTCATCAAAGTGTTGAGTGCTACAGTGTAGGTTAGTTTATTAGGACAAGTGCATGACAGTATGGTTAGTTAGGGTTAGATCTTTTTTTTTTTTTTTCAGATAATGGTTGAAGAAGTGCGTCTTTAGTCGACGGCGAAAGATTGGACGTGTTTCGGCTGTCCTAACTGCGGTGGGTAGTTCATTCCACCATTGTGGGGCAAGGACTGAGAATAGGCGACTTCTCTTTGATGACCCTCCCGGAGCTTGGATAGGAGTAGGTCTGAGGCGGCCAGAAGATGCAGAGTGTAGGGGTCTTGAGGGTGTGTAGTTAGAGACCATTGACCGGAGGTAGGCGGGAGCGGTTCCCTTTGCCGCACGGTATGCTAGGTCGAGGGCCTTGAAGCGGATTCGTGCAGCAATGGGGAGCCAGTGCAGGGCCCTATTCCCCGTACCTGGTTCAACTAAGTCGATCAAGAGTCCCATTATCCAGATTCAGTTAACCCGATGTTTGAAGCTCTGGATAAGTGCGCGCGGCCGCTTCAGTTGAAAAGACAGCAGGTGTAGATCGCAGAAATCCTGATCTTCTAACGGCATTGATTGATTGATTGTTTTACAGATTGCAGGTGGCTCAATAGCCTTGCCGACAAGTTAAATGCATAATCTATAGGCTAATTTTAAATCCCTCATTACCCCAATCAATCAGATTATATTTCTTTAAACGTTCCTGCTGGCAGTAGGTTTATGCATTGAATAATCAAATGAGATCTTGCTAGCGAAAATAATTAGTTCAACTGTTTCAGAATAAGGATACGGCTCTCTTATCCATTGATTGATGTATGGTGGATTTTTTATTTATCTGCACTATGGTGTGACGGTTTGTCCTTTTGACTTTCACGCAGACAACCGGGGTTCGAATCCTAGTCTTTTCCTTCTTTTTGCAATGTAGGAATAATTCAATTTGGTGCACGTTGAGAGCTATATAAAGAATGACATCCTCAATGCATGTAGATTTATAATATTTTAACTTAAAACTAGGCTACTTTTGCGTATAATCATTAATATTATATTCCAAAAAAATTATATTGGAAACACAGGGTTTTGAACACCGGTCGCCCGGTTGCCAGGATTCAGCACTAGCCGCTGCGCCACTGTGCCAGATGGGATATAATCATTGTTTATGCATTAATGGAC